>NC_083587.1:21530499-21815499 GCF_027579695.1 Neoarius graeffei
TGTGACAAATCCAAGCTATTTTTGAAGCAGCTAGCTAATTATTTGGCAAAGTTGGAAAACATCTCATTATCTCTAGCCGCTTTATCCTGTTCTACAGGGTCGCAGGCAAGCTGGAGCCTATCCCAGCTGACTACGGGCGAAAGGCGGGGTACACCCTGGACAAGTCGCCAGGTCATCACAGGGCTGACACATAGACACAGACAACCATTCACACTCACATTCACACCTACGCTCAATTTAGAGTCACCAGTTAACCTAACCTGCATGTCTTTGGACTGTGGGGGAAACCGGAGCACCCGGAGGAAACCCACACGGACACGGGGAGAACATGCAAACTCCGCACAGAAAGGCCCTCGCCGGCCACGGGGCTCGAACCCGGACCTTCTTGCTGTGAGGCGACAGCGCTAACCACTACACCACCATGCCGCTTCAGAGAAATTTTGTATGAGAATAATAATAATAATAATAATAATAATAAAGTAAAGATGATATAGTTTCTTGGGAGTTGGAAACATTTATTCTATATAGACCATTTTAAGGTATCTGAATGGCATTCCAAGTACCATCAAGCAGCAAATATATACAGGAGGCTGCAAAAGTAGGTATACAGTAAGGATTATTCCAGTATTACCAGTATTATAATAGTGGTACTAGGTTTCATTTAATACTAACGTTTTGTGCAAACGTTTTGTTTTTCATCACCGTATACCTACTTTTGCAGCCCCCTGTACTACATAGCCTGTCATTATGTGCATTCAAACTGCAAGTGTTGTTAGTGCTTCAGGATGAACACCTGAGGATAAAACTACAAACAATCTGTGTCCGCTCCACTGGATAATTAATTCCCTCACAGAGTAATTTCCATCAAAGTCCTGGCCTCAGTGGGTAAATATAGTGCGGGTCTGAATCATGTAGCCTGTATCATCAGCCAACGTAGGCAGAGCTCATAATGAGTGTTCAACCAGTAATTAACATGCTTTATAAAGCAAGGCCTTTTCTTTCTTTTGCAGTGTGTTTCCTAGGAGTCTCATAGAGCAGATCTAAAGCCAAGGAAAATATCAAGTATCATCTTACTAATCTTAGAATTGACAAAATATTGATAAATATAAATATTGTCAATATTTGGACAGTTCCTATAAAAGGCCGGGGAAATTTCTGCCTGGTTTTTAACCATATTAAAATAGTGACCCTCATCACAAACATGTAGCATGTAGAGCTGGGAGACTCATCTCCAGGCAGCAAGGAGAGGACACACACACACACACACACACACTTCCTGTCTCAAAGTAAAAAAAAACAGGAAAGCACTTGAGGGTTTGTCTGCCAACATGGAAGTCTTTGGAGCAGGACAGTTGTATGTATCTTTGCTATTACAGTGCTGTGCAAAAGTTTTAGGCCCCCTATTTTTTTCCATACAAGCTTTGTTATAGATTTCTATTTTATGACTTTTACATTATCGAGTCGGTACAAAAACATTTTAGAGTCCAAATGTTCGTTTTCCAACAAAAATTAAATGTTACAGGAAAAAAAAAAAAAGTTTGTATCTGAGCAGCATATTCCATAAGAGAGCACTTTTCAGATGAAAAAAGAAAACATAATGAAGGCTGCTGGGTTTTGGTGCAAAATGAAGAAGCGAGTGTGACAGTCGAAGTGTCCAGAAGAACTGGGGCTGGTTCTGTAAGACACTCAGTAAAACCTACAGCTCATTTCCGCATAAAACTGCACTCACTGGACCTCAGACTACTATTTTTTTTTTAAAGCAAAGGGTCGTCTCACACCAAATATTGATTTTGTTTTATTTATTATGGCTCAATGCTGTTTATAATTTTTTAAAATAATGTCGAAACATGTTGTAAGTTATTTTTGGGCTACAACATTTCTTTACATGTGCCTAAGACTTTTGCACAGTACTGTATGTACATAAAAAAAAAAACCACCACTACCTTTGCACATTTCTAGGTACACACTGGCTTTTAAAAGTAGCTTTACACTTCCATTTGAATGTTTTTCACAAAATTCCTGTCAGGTTATCTTATTTTTATCCAGCTAGGTAGAAATAACAATGAGAAACTTTTTTTCGTATATTAAGATGGAACAATCAAGACATTGTGATACTAACTTACAGCATCTTGATATTAGCTTATATTAGCTAGTAAGCAGGGCGGCACGGTGGTGTAGTGGTTAGTGCTGTCGCCTCACAGCAAGAAGGTCCGGGTTTGAGCCCCGGGGCCGGCGAGGGCCTTTCTGTGCGGAGTTTGCATGTTCTCCCCGTGTCCGCGTGGGTTTCCTCCGGGTGCTCCGGTTTCCCCCACAGTCCAAAGACATGCAGGTTAGGTTAACTGGTGACTCTAAATTGACCGTGAGTGTGAATGGTTGTCTGTGTCTATGTGTCAGCCCTGTGATGACCTGGCGACTTGTCCAGGGTGTACCCCGCCTTTAGCCCGTAGTCAGCTGGGATAGGCTCCAGCTCGCCTGCGACCCTGTAGAACAGGATAAAGCGGCTAGAGATAATGAGATGGATAGCTATTAAGCACAGTAAAGATTTATGAATGTACAGAAATCTCGTCAGGTTAGCTTAAACATTAGCCCCAGAGATAGTACTAATCAGTGTACATTTTTAATAATGATGACTCGACATTAAAATCTTCTCAATGCAGAAATATAGAAAATTGTAAAGGGTTCACAAACTTTCAAGCACCACTGTATGTTAGCCATAAAACTAGGATTGTAATTACGACTTTAAAAAGAACTAGCATGGCTGATTATGAATTAAAATACCTTTTTGGAAATCCTGTCAAGTTAGTTTATGTTAGCCGTAGGGCTAGCATCACGATTATGGTGTAAAGGAACGCACTAGCATCTATGATTATGACTTAAAATCCTCTGAGACATTCAGGTTAGCCCATGTTTACTAGCTGGCTAACAGAAATCTATACAAATACAGACACGTACAAAAGCCAATGACCTTCTTGAAGTCAGGCAAAGACTTGCTAATCAAATATGTCCATATTTCCTTTTATTCCCACTCTAAATTCCAGATTTCCATATGAAGTCGGACACATTATATACAGTGGTGCTTGAAAGTTTGTGAACCCTTTAGAATTTTCTATATTTCTGCATAAATATGACCAAAAACATCATCAGATTTTCACACAAGTCCTAAAAGTAGATAAAGAGAACCCAGTTAAACAAATGAGAGAAAAATATTATACTTGGTCATTTATTTATTGAGGAAAATGATCCAATATTACATATCTGTGAGTGGCAAAAGTATGTGAACATCGAGGATTAGCAGTTAATTTGAAGGTGAAATTAGAGTCAGGTGTTTTCAATCAATGGGACGACAATCAGGTGTGAGTGGGCACCCTGTTTTATTTAAAGAACAGGGATCTATCAAAGTCTGATCTTCACAACACATGTTTGTGGAAGTGTATCATGGCACGAACAAAGGAGATTTCTGAGGACCTCAGAAAAAGCATTGTTGATGCTCATCAGGCTGGAAAAGGTTACAAAACCATCTCTAAAGAGTTTGGACTCCACCAATCCACAGTCAGACAGATTGTGTACAAATGGAGGAAATTCAAGACCATTGTTACCCTCCCCAGGAGTGGTCGACCAACAAAGATCACTCCAAGAGCAAGGCGTGTCATAGTCAGCGAGGTCACAAAGGACCCCAGGGTAACTTCTAAGTAACTGAAGGCCTCTCTCACATTGGCTAATGTTAATGTTCATGAGTCCACCATCAGGAGAACACTGAACAACAATGGTGTGCGTGGCAGGGTTGCAAGGAGAAAGCCACTGCTCTCCAAAAAGAACATTGCTGCTCGTCTGCAGTTTGCTAAAGATCACAACAAGCCAGAAAGACTGTTGGAAAAATGTTTTGTGGATGGACGAGACCAAAATAGAACTTTTTGGTTTAAATGAGAAGCGTTATGTTTGGAGAAAGGAAAACACTGCATTCCAGCATAAGAACCTTATCTCATTTGTGAAACATGGTGGTGGTAGTATCATGGTTTGGGCCTGTTTTGCTGCATCTGGGCCAGGACGGTTTGCCATCATTGATGGAACAATGAATTCTGAATTTTACCAGCAAATTCTAAAGGAAAAATGTCAGGATATCTGTCCATGAACTGAATTTCAAGAGAAGGTGGGTCATGCAGCAAGACAACGACCCTAAGCACACAAGTCGTTCTACCAAAGAATGGTTAAAGAAGAATAAAGTTAATGTTTTGGAATGACCAAGTTAAAGTCCTGACCTTAATCCAATGGAAATGTTGTGGAAGGACCTGAAGCGAGCAGTTCATGTGAGGAAACCCACCAACATCCCAGAGTTGAAGCTGTTCTGTATGGAGGAACGGGCTAAAATTCCTCCAAGCCGGTGTGCAGGACTGATCAACAGTTACCGCAAACGTTTAGCTGCAGTTATTGCTGCACAAGGGGGTCACACCAGATACTGAAAGCAAAGGTTCACATACTTTTGCCACTCACAGATATGTAATATTGGATCATTTTCCTGGATAAATAAATGACCATGTATAATATTTTTGTCTCATTTGTTTAACTGGGTTCTCTTTATCTACTTTTAGGACTTGTGTGAAAACCTGATGTTGTTTTGGGTCATATTTATGCAGAAATATAGAAAATTCTAAAGGGTTCACAAACTTTCAAGCACCACTGTATGGGCTGTGATCTGCACACCATGATTTTGTTCAGTCGTCACTCTGTCTTTTAAAATACTGCTTTCCTCTTGAAAATATTTTTGAATTGTCCTTATCAGGCACTTTCTTGTTTTCGTTCTTACAAGTTCTGTGGCTCATGGTGATTTCATAATACTTCTTTTGGAAAGTTTGAACTCATGAACTCATCTGAATTTGTTTGTCAGAACAAGGTTCAACCCTGATGAGACTGCATCCCAACTTGTACAGCCAAAATAAATAAATAAATGCTGCACATGCATTATATGCTGTGTTCACACTTATACCGGTACGATAGTGGTATAACTGTATCGATACAAAGTATACCGGTACAGTTTAGTGCATCTGTCCACACTAGCGAGAAATGTTTGCGGTTTTCTTTCACGGTAGTTGAAATGCACGTGCGCGAAATGTTTCCGTGGTTACCGAGTAACTTCCTTCCGAGAATATATGGAATCCATTATTTCAAGATCTCGAGAAAACAAAACAATTATTCCGTGATCTCGAGAAAACAAAATTATTTCATGATCTCAGCTGGATCACTGTATCTCCGTCGGTAGAGACGAAACCGGGCCAGTCTTCTGCGGAGGTGCTGCGGACTATTTTTGAAATTATCCCTTATTAAAAGACTTAATGCAATCTCTCCCTGTGTCAACCTCTGATCAAAATATTGCCTTATTAGGTGATCGATTATTCCAGACATTCTAATGACCAAAGTTGCGTCTATACAGAATGAGAAATAGCCCCAAAGTCAGCATATCACAAGTCTCTTGGCGCACCTGAATGAACCATTTCTCAGCTGTTTACTCGAGATCATGAAATAATTGCTTTGTTTTCTCGAGATCACGGAATAATTGTTTTGTTTTCTCGAGATCACGGAATAATTGTTTTGTTTTCTCGAGATCTCGAAATAACGGTTTTGTTTTCTTGAGATTTCGAATTAGTTGTGTTGTTTTCTCGAGATCCTGAATTATGTCGTTATCTCGGGATAACAAGGTGAATAATAAAAGGGATTATATGAAGGGCCTCTCTCGGCTTCCGTACGGATGAAACAACGTGTGTGTGCTTTTTGTTGTCAATGTACAGTCTGTATTTCTGGTGGTCATTTATTCAGTCGAATCGTATAAAACGCGCGAGGCAGTTGAGAAAGAAACAAACAAACGAATCTCCGTTCTTCACTATTTTATTCAGCGAAGACATCGATTGAGGTGTGTGACTTTGCGCATGATATTTGTATCGATACAGAGCCGCTTCATCTGTCCACACTACAGCGAAGCGCTACAGTACCGATACTGTACCAGTACGAAACCCATACATTTGTGGGTTTCGTACCGATACAGTTATACCACTACAGTACCGGTATAGTTGCTAGTGTGGACAGGTGTTGCGGTACGAAAGTAGTTTCATATTGGTACAAAATCCCTAGTGTGGACAGGGTAATAGTTGACTGCATTTGAGCCATAACCAAGGTATATATGGCAAAATCCAGCCATATTTGTCACAGAAATCATACAGTGTCTTGCAATAGTATCCATCCCCCTTGGTGTTTGTCCTGTTTTGTCACATTACAAGCTGGAATTAAAATGGATTTTTGAAGGGTTAGCACCATTTGATTTACACAACATGCCTACAACTTTAAAGGTGCAAATTGCTGATTTATTGTGACAAACAATAATTAAGATGAAAAAACAGAAATCTGGAGTGTACATAAGTATTCACTCCCTTTCGTATGAAACCCCTAAATAAGAGCTGGTCCAACCAATTCACTTCATAAGTCACATAATTAGTTGATTAAGCTCCCTCTGTGTGCAATCAAAGTGTCACATGATCTGTCACATGATGTCTATATAAAATCAACCTGTTCTGGAAGGACCCTGACTCTGCAACACTACTAAACAAGCAACATGAAAACCAAGGAGCCTCCAAACAGGTCAGAGACAAAAAGTTGTGGAGAAGTATAGATCAGGGTTGGGTCATAGAAAATATCCCAGGGAGCTCCATTAAATCCATTATAGCAAAATGGAAAGAATACGGCACCACTACAAACCTGACAAGAGAAGGCCACCCACCAAAACTCACAGACCGGGCAAGGAGGGCATTAATCAGAGATGCAACAAAAACACCAAAGATAACACTGAAGGAGCTGCAAAGATCCACAGTGGAGATGGGAGGATCTGTCCATAGGACCACTTTAAGCCATACACCCCACAGAGTGGGGCCAGAAAAAAGTTCATTGCTTAAGAAAACACGTTTGGAGTTTGCCCAACAGCATGTGGCAGACTCCCCAAACACATGGAAGAAGATTCTCTGGTCAAATGAGACTAAAATTGATCTTTTTGGCCATCATGGGAAATGCCATGTGTGGCACAAACCCAAACACCCTGAGAACACCATTCTTACAGTGAAGCATGGTGGTGGCAGCATCATGCTGTGGGGATATTTTCCAGCAGGAAAGCTGGTCAGGAAAGATGGATGGCACTAAATACAGGGCAATTCTGGAGGAAAACCTGTTTGAGTCGGCCAGAGGTTTGAGACTGGGACGAAGGTTCACGTTCCAGCAGGACAATAACCCTAAACATACTGCTAAAGCTACACTGGAGTGGTTTAAAGGGAAACATTTAAATGTCTTGGAATGGCCTAATCAAAGCCCAGACCTCAATCCAATTGAGAATCTGTGGCATAACTTGAAGATTGCTGTGCACCAATGCAACCCATCTAACTTGGAGTTGGAGCAGTTTTGCCTTGAGGAATGGGCAAAAATCCCAGTGGCTAGATGTGCTAAGCTAATAGAGACATACCCCAAGAAGCTTGCAGCTGTAATTGCAGCAAAAGGTGGCTCTACAAAGTATTGACTTTGGGGGGATGAATACCTATGCACACTCCAGATTTCTATTTTTTTATCTTATTGTTTGTGTCACAATAAAACAACAAATTTTCACCTTTAAAGTGGTAGGCATGTTGTGTAAATCAAATGGTGTTAACCTCCCAAAAATCCATTTTAATTCCAGCTTGTAGTGCAACAAAACAGGACAAACACCAAGGGGGATGAATACTTTTGCAAGACACTATGTTATGTGAATCAATGCTACCAGATTCATGTGTGGATCTTTAATCCAATGACTAAAGTTGCTCTACAGGTCACTGTATTGTTACATTTTGCATTCTTTGACTTTCACTGACTACTCATGTGCGGCATTTTATATCCTGTGATGAATAAATAATGTTTATTTATCAAGTTTTCAGGTCAGGAACATGTCACAGTCAACTTACCGCACCACTTCACTTTAAAGTTGCGGTTGGCATCGACACCACGGCAGTGGTACTTGGCTTTTTTGGATCGTGTTTTCCTCCAAAAACGATCCTTTGGAGAAAAAAAACAAACAAAAAAACATTTCAAAGCATGTAATACAGTTAGGCCCAGAAATATTTGGACAGTGACACAATCTTCATGATTTGGGCTCTGCATGCCACCACATTGGATTTGAAATGAAACAACTACAACAGAATTGAAGTGCAGACTTTAAGGTTTAATTCAAGGGGTTGAACAAAAATATATGATTAAACATGTAGGAACTGTAGCTATTTTTATACAAACGCTCCTCATTTCAGGCGCTCAAAAGTAATTGGACAAATAAACATAACCCTAAGTAAAATACTACTTTTCAATATTTTGTTGAGAATCCTTTGCAGGCAATGACTCCCTGAAGTCTGGAACCCATGGACATCACCAAACGCTGGGTTTCCTCCTTTGTGATGCTTTGCCAGGCCTTTACTGCAGCGGTCTTCAGTTGTTGCTTGTTTGTGGGTCTTTCTGCCTTAAGTTTTGTCTTGAGCAAGTGAAATGCATGCTCGATTGGGTTAAGATCTGGTGAGTGACTCGGCCATTGCAGAATATTCCACTTCATTGCTTTTAAAAAACTCCTGGGTTGCTTTGGCAGTATGTTTTGGATCATTGTCCATGTGTACTGTGAAGCGCCGTCCAATCAACTTTGCTGCATTTGGCTGAATCTGAGCAGAAAGTATATCCCTATACACTTCAGAATTCATCCAGCTGCTTGTCTTTTGTCACATCATCAATAAACACTAGTGACCCAGTGCCATTGGAAGCCATGCATGCCCATGCCATCACACTGCCTCCACCATGTTTTACAGAAGATGTGGTGTGCTTTGGATCATGAGCTGTTCCAATTCTTCTCCAAACTTTCTTCTTCCCATCATTCTGGTACAGGTTGATCTTAGTCTCATCTGTCCAAAGAATGCTGTTCCAGAACTGGGCTGGCTTCTTCAGGTGTTTTTTGGCAAAGTCAATTCTGACCTTTCTCTTTTTGAGGCTGATTAATGGTTTGCACCTTGTGGTGAATCCTTTGTATTTACTCTCATGAAGTCTTTTCTTTATGGTAGACTTAGATACTGATACACCTACTTCCTGGAGAGTGTTCTTCACTTGAGTGGATGTTGTGAAGGGGTTTTTCTTCACCATGGAAAGGATTCTGCAATCATCCACCACTGCTGTCTTCCGTGGACGTCCAGGCCTTTTTGAGTTCCCAAGCTCACCAGTGCACTCTTTTTTTCTCAGAATGTACCAAACTGTTGATTTGGCCACTCCTAACATTTTTGCTATCTCTCTTCTTTTTTTTTCAGCCTCAGGATGGTCTGTTTCACCTCCATTGAGAGCATGTTGTGTGTTCACAACAACAGCTTTCAAATGCAAACGCCACACCTGGACTCAACTCCAGACCTTTTAACTGCTTAATTGATGACAGGTTAACGAGGGAAGAGCCCATGCAGCCTTGTTGTTTTTTTTTTTTGCAGCCTTCTGAGTCAATTGTCCAATTACTTCTGGTCCCTTGAAAAAGAGGCGGCTACGTATTAAAGAGCTGTAATTCCTAAACCCTTGCTCCAAATTGGATGTGAATACTCTCAAATTACAGCTGAGAGTCTGCACTTTAAGCCCATATTGATTATATAATTGTATCCTGAATATGTTTTTGTAAACAGCTAAAATAACAAAACTTGTGTCACTGTCCAAATATTTTTGGGCCTAACTGTATTTATAAGGATTTGATTAAGGTTTTTGGGAACCATTTCAGAACACGGTATGTTCTGGGTAGATTCTATTTTGATCTGCAGCTTTTTCAAAACATTCTGGGAAGATTACCTGAATGTTAGAGGACTGATTTAAAAGGTTATGGTACTGTTTGTGGAACATTTGAGGTTCAAATCATTTATAGGTTACCAGAATGTTAGAGCAGCATTCTCCAAACCACCATGGGTTACCACAAGGTTCCTTAGAGGTTTGAATTATTTACAAGTTATGCAAATGTTATAAGGGAGCATTCCATTGGGAAGGTTCCCAAGAGGTTCAGATAATTTAAAAGGTAATCAGAACTTTAGGGGAATGTTCTCCAAATCACCACAAGTTACCATATGGTTCCTGAGAGTAAAAGTTACAGGAACATCATGGGAACAGTCTCTGAACCATACCAAGTTAGTGCAAGCAGGTTCCTAGGAGTACTCCCAGAGGGTTCAAATCCTTTGACTGGTAAAGTTATCAATTGGTTAAAATCATACTTAAAAGATAGAAGCTTCTTTGTTACCGTGGGAAATTGTACCTCAACATCAATGTCCTTGACCTGTGGTGTCCCCCAGGGGTCGATCCTTGGACCATTACTATTCAACCTTTATATGCTCCCACTTGGACAAATTATCAAGAACAACTCAATTTTGTATCACTGCTATGCAGATGACACCCAAATTTATTTTGCTCTATCACCTAATGATTATGCCCCCCTTGAATGTGTCTACCAGTGTATCGACCAAATCAACAACTGGATGTCACACAATTTTCTCCAGCTGAATACAGATAAAACAGAAGTAATTCTGTTTGGGAAAAAAGATGAAAGACTCAGGATTACCACTATTCTTGACACAAAGGGGATTAAAACAAAAGATATGGTTAAAAATCTTGGTGTTTTCATTGACAGCGAGCTAAACTTTGACAGTCACATGAAAGCAATCACTAAAACGGCATTTTATCACCTAAAAACATTTCCAAACTAAGAGGACTTGTGTCAAAAAATGATCTGGAAAAACTTATACATGCCTTCATCTCTAGTAGGGTTGATTACTGCAATGGCCTTTTCACAGGCCTGCCAAAAAAGACCATCAAACGACTTCAGCTGGTTCAAAATGCAGCGGCGAGGGTTCTCACACGAACAAAAAGAACAGAGCACATTACTCCAATTCTAAGGTCCCTTCACTGGCTTCCAGTAAGCTACAGAATTGACTTTAAAGCATTGCTGCTGGTGTACAAATCTCTAAATGGTACAGGGCCCGATTACCTCTCTGATATGTTGCAGCGGCCTAACCCAATCAGATCTACCAGATCGCAGCAGCAACATTTACTGGTAAAACCTGTTGTTAAAACAAAGTGTGGTGAAGCAGCTTTTAGCTACTATGCAGTGCAGCTATGGAACCAACTGCCAGAGGACATTAAAAATGCTCCTGCTGTTGGCAGCTTCACATCGAGACTAAAGACCAAGCTGTTTTCAGATGCTTTCTGCTAACTGATAAATATCATCAACTTTACATGTTTTAAACTTTACTTAACTTTTACAATCTTTGCATGTCTTAAACTTTACTTAACTTTTATTCCATTTTATTCTGCTGTTTTTACTGAACTTTCTCTATTCTTCGCCCTTTATTTTATGTAATTTTATTTTCTATTGTTTAATGTTTTGCTTTTACCTCTGTAAAGCACATTGAACTGCCACTGTGTATGAAATGTGCTATATAAATAAACTTGCCTTGCTTTGCCTTTAAAGGTTACGGGACAATTAGGGAAATGTTTTCCATCCCATTACATGCTCCTGAGAAATTTGTATTATTTAATCATTTCAAAAAAACCTTGGGTTTTTAGAAAGCCGCTAATTATTCTTCATAATAATAACAATTATTATTATCATTATTATTACTATTATTAGGCGGCACGGTGGTGTAGTGGTTAGCGCTGTCGCCTCACAGCAAGAAGGTCCTGGGTTCGAGCCCCGGGGCCGGCGAGGGCCTTTCTGTGTGGAGTTTGCATGTTCTCCCCGTGTCCGCGTGGGTTTCCTCCGGGTGCTCCGGTTTCCCCCACAGTCCAAAGACATGCAGGTTAGGTTAACTGGTGACTCTAAATTGACCGTAGGTGTGAATGTGAGTGTGAATGGTTGTCTGTGTCTATGTGTCAGCCCTGTGATGACCTGGCGACTTGTCCAGGGTGTACCCCGCCTTTCGCCCGTAGTCAGCTGGGATAGGCTCCAGCTTGCCCGCGACCCTGTAGAACAGGATAAAGCGGCTACAGATAATGAGATGAGATGAAATACGAGACATTCACAGACCTAGAATTTGGAAAATAATACCTGGGGTCATGCTGTTCTAGGAAAATGATGAACGAACCAGGGGGCTGTGGGGGGTTATGGGGTGTGTGATGCATCCCGATGTGAAACAGAGTAACTGTTACAACCCAGAAGTTGATTATTTTCCTCAGACTTTTCCAAATTGTTTTATTCCTCTGATTGCTATGGTGTGTTTTGATGGGTTTGGCTACTGTTAAAGCTACAGCATGTGTGATTTTTTTTTTTTTCTGTTAATAAACATAATTATTCAAATTATTTTTATGGGGCGGTGTAGTGGTGAGCACTGTCACCTCACAGCAAGAAGGTTCTGGGTTCGAGCCCTGTGGCCAATGGGGTCTTTCTGTGTGGAGTTTGCATGTTCTCCCTGTGTCTGTATGGGTTTCCTCCGGGTGCTCCGGTTTCCCCCACAGTCCAAAGACATGCAGGTTAGGTTAACTGGTGACTCTAAATTGAGCGTAGGTGTGAATGTGAGTGTGAATGGTTGTGTGTGTCTATGTGTCAGCCCTGTGATGACCTGGCGACTTGTCCAGGGTGTACCCCGCCTTTCGCCCGTAGTCAGCTGGGATAGGCTCCAGCTTGCCTGCGACCCTGTAGAACAGGATAAAGCGGCTAGAGATAATGAGATGTGATTATTATTATTATTATAGGTTATTAGTGAAACATTCTTGAAATCATAATGCGCTACCAATGCAAACATTACATTCCTGTTAAGCCAACTTTCCTAGAAAACCAAATTTTCAACTAAAAATGCACATTCTGTCTTCAGAACCCAATCATTTTGAGCTGAATTTAATTTTTTTTTCCAAATTTATTAACAAGACTACGCTAGTTGCCTAATCAAAACGACACTGTGAAAATGAACCAGGAGAGTACACGTTTCCAGCTGTAGTGATATCCATCCACGTTGAAGACGGGCATGACGTAGAAGTTCAGATGCTTGAGCAGTCGCCTCATGCTTGAGTCGTACTTATAGGAGTTCAAAGCCTGTGAACAGAGATGACAGATGGTGTCATACACAAACACATGAGTAAATAAACAAAAAGAAGTCTGATCTCCTTCAGAGACAGGGCCACAGTTCTATAGTAACTGCACAAGGTCAAACACTGGCGACTGCCGAGCCAGAAAAGTAAATGCAAGACTGACTGACTTTTTTTTTTAAAGTTTTGTTATCATAAAGGCCATTTCATGTTGATGTCTCATCTCATCTCATCTCATTATCTCTAGCCGCTTTATCCTGTTCTACAGGGTTGCAGGCAAGCTGGAGCCTATCCCAGCTGACTATGGGTGAAAGGCGGGGTACACCCTGGACAAGTCACCAGGTCATCACAGGGCTGACACATAGACACAGACAACCATTCACACTCACATTCACACCTACGGTCAATTTAGAGTCACCAGTTAACCTAACCTGCATGTCTTTGGACTGTGGGGGAAACCGGAGCACCCGGAGGAAACCCACGCGGACACGGGGAGAACATGCAAACTCCGCACAGAAAGGCCCTCGCCGGCCACGGGGCTCGAACCCGGACCTTCTTGCTGTGAGGCGACAGCGCTAACCACTACGCCACCGTGCTGCCGTCATGTTGATGTATTGTGGTTTATTTGACTTTCACTGCAGGACGAGTGACATCTCTTAATATGATTATCGACCATCTTGTATTTCTTTGCAGTGCATTTAAAGTGTAATAGTACATATACATAAGTGTATTTAAAGTTTATTTTCAATCCAAGCACAAAATCATATTGATCTGCTCATTACCTGGTTTGTTAATATAAAAGTTAAACATCTGCCAGAAAAAAAAAAAGAAAAGAAAAAGGCTTGCCTTAAAATGACTGAATGATATTTTAATTTGGGTTAAAGTAGTAAAGTAATACGAGGACACTATTGTTTCATTTTAACAAAATACAGTATATAGAGAGTTTCTTCGCCAGTTGTTTTCTGCTTTGAGAAAGGAAGGTACCGATCACAAATTCCCCTCGACACTCCAAGGGCTCGTCTTACCAACTTCACTTGAGTATAGAAATAAACATTATACAATATGCATGAGAGAACTGCAAAGTGGAGGTTAGAGAGTTCAGTCATGTCTTCAACAGGTGACTCATTTTTCATAAATAAGTGACAAATATACAGTGGTGCTTGAAAGTTTGTGAACCCTTTAGAATGTTCTATATTTCTGCATAAATATGACCTAAAACATCATCAGGTTTTCACACAAGTCCTAAAAGTAGATAAAGAGAACCCAGTTAAACAAATGAGACAAAAATATTATACTTGGTCATTTATTTATTGAGGAAAATGATCCAATATTACATATCTGTGAGTGGCAAAAGTATGTGAACCTTTGCTTTCAGTATCTGGTGTGACCCCCTTGTGCAGCAATAACTGCAACTAAACGTTTGCGGTAACTGTTGATCAGTCCTGCACACCAGCTTGGAGGAATTTTAGCCCATTCCTCCGTACAGAACAGCTTCAACTCTGGGATGCTGGTGGGTTTCCTCACATGAACTGCTCACTTCAGGTCCTTCCACAACATTTCCATTGGATTAAGGTCAGGACTTTGACTTGGCCATTCCAAAACATTAACTTTATTCTTCTTTAACCATTCTTTGGTAGAACGACTTGTGTGCTTAGGGTCGTTGTATTGCTGCATGACCCACCTTCTCTTGAGATTCAGTTCATGTACAGATGTCCTGACATTTTCCTTTAGAATTCACTGGTATAATTCAGAATTCATTGTTCCATCAATGATGGCAAGCCGTCCTGGCCCAGATGCAGCAAAACAGGCCCAAACCATGATACTACCACCACCATGTTTCACAGATGGGATAAGGTTCTTATGCTGGAATGCAGTGCTTTCCTTTCTCCAAACATAACGCTTCTCACTTAAACCAAAAAGTTCTATTTTGGTCTCATCCGTCCACAAAACATTTTTCCAATAGCCTTCTGGCTTGTCCACATGATCTTTAGCAAACTGCAGACGAGCAGCAATGTTCTTTTTGGAGAGCAGTGGCTTTCTCCTTGCAACCCTGCCATGCACACCATTGTTGTTCAGTGTTCTCCTGATGGTGGACTCATGAACATTAACATTAGCCAATGTGAGAGAGGCCTTCAGTTGCTTAGAAGTTACCCTGGGGTCCTTTGTGACCTCGCTGACTATTACACGCCTTGCTCTTGGGGTGATCTTTGTTGGTCGACCACTCCTGGGAAGGGTAACAATGGTCTTGAATTTCCTCCATTTGTACACAATCTGTCTGACTGTGGATTCGTGGAGTCCAAACTCTTTAGAGATGGTTTTGTAACCTTTTCCAGCCTGATGAGCATCAACAATGCTTTTTCTGAGGTCCTCAGAAATCTCCTTTGTTCGTGCTATGATACACTTCCACAAACATGTGTTGTGAAGATCAGACTTTGATAGATCCCTGTTCTTTAAATAAAACAGGGTGCCCACTCACACCTGATTGTCATCCCATTGATTGAAAACACCTGACTCTAATTTCACCTTCAAATTAACTGCTAATCCTAGAGGTTCACATACTTTTGCCACTCACAGATATGTAATATTGGATCATTTTCCTCAATAAATAAATGACCAAGTATAATATTTTTGTCTCATTTGTTTAACTGGGTTCTCTTTATCTACTTTTAGGACTTGTGTGAAAATCTGATGATGTTTTAGGTCATATTTATGCAGAAATATAGAAAATTCTAAAGGGTTCAAAAACTTTCACGCACCACTGTAATCTTATGTTCAGGGAAAAACATCGAGGCCGAGGTACAGTGTCGACACTCTGCCACACTGTGGCATAACGAAGGTACTGAAACACACGCATCAAGAAGTTTGTCCATCAGTTATCACAGTAATATAATATAATACAGTGAATATAAAAAGTGTACACCCCGTTAAAATGATCGGTTTTTCTGATGTAAAAAAATGAGACCACTATAAATAATTTCAAAAGTTTTCCCACCTTTAATGTGACCTATAACCTGTACAATTCAACTGAAAAACAAACAAATCTGTTAGGGGGAAAAACATAAAAAATAAAAAACGTACAATAAGCTGGTTGGGTAAGTGTACACACCCTTAAACTAATACTTTGTTGAAGCACCTTTTGATTCAATTACAGCATTCAGTCTTTTTGGGTTTATGCTTGCAATCAATTAAAATGACTCTGATTAACCCCAAATAAAGTTCAGACATTTACTCCGTTACATCCTCCAGCGAAAGCCAGGGTTCACAGAGAGCTTACAAAGCATCAGAGGGATCTCATTGTTGAAAGGTATCAGTCAGGAGAAGGGGACAAAAACATTTCCACAGCATTAGATATACCATGGAGCACAGTGAAGACAGTCATCAAGAAGTGGAGAAAATATGGGACAGCAGTGACGTTCCCGAGAACTGGACGTCCCTCCAAAATTGATGAAAAGACGAGACGAAAACTGGTCAGGGAGGCTGCCGAGAGGCCGACAGCAACACTGAAGGAGCTGCAGCAATTTCTGGCAAGTACTGGTTGTGTACTACATGTGACCACAATCTCCTGTATTCTCCATATGTCTGGACTATGAGGTAGGGTCAAAGAAAAACATCCAGGCCCGGCTAAATTTTTAAAAAAAAAAAAAAACCTCCCAAAAGCATGTGGGGAAAATGTCTTCTGGTCTGATGAAACCAAGGTTGAACTTTTTGGCCACAATTCCAAAAAGGTATGTTTGGCACAAAAACAACACTGCGCATCACCAAAAGAACACCATAGCCACGGTGAAGCATGGTGGTGGCAGCATTATGTTTTGGGCTTGTTTTTCTTCAGCTGGAACAGGGGCTTTAGTCAAAGTGGAGGGAATTATGAACAATTCTAAATACCAGTCAGTTTTGGCCCAAAACCTGCAGGTGTCTGCTAGAAAGCTGAAGAGGAATTTCATGTTTCAGCACGACAGTGACAATAAAAAAAAGTTTTGGAACGGCCCAGCCAGAGCCCAGACCTAAACCTGATTGTAAATCTGTGGGGTGACCTGAAGAGGGCTGTGCACAAGACACGCCCTCGCAATCTGACAGACTTGCAGCGCTTTTGCAAGGAAGAGTGGGCAAATATCGCCAAGTCTAGATGTGGCAGGCTGATAGACTCCGACCCAAAAAGACTGAATGCTGTAATTAAATCAAAAGGTGCTTCAACAAAGTATTAGTTTAAGCGTGTGCACACTTATGCAACCAGCTTATTGTACGCTTTTTATTTTTTATGTTTTTCCCCCTCACAGATTTGTTTGTTTTTCAATTGAATTGTACAGGTTAAAGGTGGGTCGGCACGGTGGTGTAGTGGTTAGCACTGTCGCCTCACAGCAAGAAGGTCCGGGTTCGAGCCCCGCGGCCGGCGAGGGCCTTTCTGTGTGGAGTTTGCATGTTCTCCCCGTGTCCGCGTGGGTTTCCTCCGGGTGCTCCGGTTTCCCCCACAGTCCAAAGACATGCAGGTTAGGTTAACTGGTGACTCTAAATTGACCGTAGGTGTGAATGCGAGTGTGAATGGTTGTCTGTGTCTATGTGTCAGCCCTGGGATGACCTGGCGACTTGTCCAGGGTGTACCCCGCCTTTCACCCGTAGTCAGCTGGGATAGGCTCCAGCTTGCCTGCGACCCTGTAGAACAGGATAAAGCGGCTACAGATAATGAGATGAGATGAGAATGAGGTTAAAGGTCACATTAAAGGTGGGAAAAGTTTTGAAATTATTTATCGTGGTCTCATTTTTTTACATCAGAAAATAACGGGGTGTGTAGACTTTTTATATCCACTGTAATTCCTAATTACTTATGCATGAACAACAAAAAAAGTAGCTTCTTGAAGAATTCTTCTCATCTCATTATCTGTAGCCGCTTTATCCTTCTACAGGGTCGCAGGCAAGCTGGAGCCTATCCCAGCTGACTACGGGCGAAAGGCGGGGTACACCCTGGACAAGTCGCCAGGTCATCACAGGGCTGACACATAGACACAGACAACCATTCACACTCACATTCACACCTACGGTCAATTTAGAGTCACCAGTTAACCTAACCTGCATGTCTTTGGACTGTGGGGGAAACCGGAGCACCCGGAGGAAACCCACGCGGACACGGGGAGAACATGCAAACTCCGCACAGAAAGGCCCTCGCCGGCCACGGGGCTCGAACCCGGACCTTCTTGCTGTGAGGCGACAGCGCTAACCACTACACCACTGTGCCGCGCTGAAGAATTCTTAAACAAATAAAAAAAAAAACATGCAGACATCCTACTCAGGGACAATTTGATGACATTTTTCAAAAGAATAATTTCCCTTCTTTTGATTCTTCTCTCTCCGCCAGTGAGCTGTCTTACTGATCTGTTTAAATTTGAACGCAAATCAATAATACAAAGTTGTATTATTTCATTTAAAAATCCTTAAACTATCACTTCTACGGTGCATAATGACCAAAGTGGAACTAGCTTGTTTTGCGGATGTTCAAAATTAAATGTAATATGACTTTAAAAAAATAAGGCAAATTGCTGTAGTGACACTATGAGACGTGCCGTTATAGGAAAATAATCAACATCCTCCACTTCACACCGCGTCGTTGACTGTTTTTCTGGAATCATCTTGTTATATTTGACTCTTTGCTTATTGATAAGTAAGGCATGATGGAGGTTTAAGAAGTACAAGTTGATTATACAATTATACTGACAATTGTATTATGTTGTGATACTTAAGGACGTAGCTATACACATGAGATCAAACATGCTTGAAAGTTCTAATATCTTTCCTATTAAATCGGAGAACTTTGGATATTTCAGTCTGCTCCTGAAAAGGATTTTGAAAGAAATATTCCCTTTCCAATCAGCATCGCAGAGATGATCTGTACAGCTTGCACAACTGTCTAATGCTGAAGCTTGAGAGGACATGGCTTTATAGTTTTATCAGTCGGGAGCTTCAGGGTCGTCTGAGCTGATATGAAATGAAACTGCCTCAGGAGAGCAGATGATACACTACCAGACAAAGGTTTGGATACAACTGCTCATAAAATACTATCTCCACCATTTCAAAATAATAATGAAGACGCGATTTAAAAAAAAAAAAAAAAAACACTATATGGCCAAAAATTTGTGGACACCTAATACTAATATGTACTTGTTGAACATCCCATTCCAGATTTCATCCCCTTTACTGTTATCATAACCTCCACTCTTCTTCGAAGGCTTTCCACTAGATGTTGATTTGTGTTCAAGAGCATAAGTGAGGTCAAAAGAGTTTGAATGACTGCATGACGGAAACTGTTCAAACCAAGATAGCAAAACACTTACTTCCTTCACAAACCACTGACAGAAGGCAGGGCCGATCCATTCCCGTGCATGAACGCCGCAGTCCATCCACACGGTCTTCTTACTGCTCCGAACTCTGTTTCCTAACTGACGCGAGAGAAGATCGGGGATGTCAGTAATGTGGATGCTTATCAGGTGGACAACGTTATGTTTGGCACCTCTTCGGTACCTGGAGCACGTAAAGGGGCCGTCCTTCATAGGATCGTCCAATAGAAAACAAGTCAACCAGGTGTGGGTGTGTCCGGTTCATTTCAAACATCCAACTCTGGATCTGTAAAGTAAAATATGGGTTTCATCAATTTCTGTCAAGCCCATTATAACTACCACAGTAACTCGTTTCTTTGTACGTACTAAATTCCAAAATTGCGCTTTAAAAAGAAGATCGTTCACATATAAGCACCTCTAGAACGAGTACTACTGTATAGAAGGAATAAAACATTTTAAGGTATGTTGTTATAGGAATATAAATCAACAATGGGGTGGGGTGGGGTGGGGTGGTCAGACCCAAAGCAAAGTTATATTACCACCCTGACGCCGATTTTTTCCGATAATAAAACATCCCAAAGTGTTTTATTCCTCTTATGCCATAGCATTTTTCCAACACTTCCAATTATTTATTTTATATAAGAACGCCATCTATGTTGTACATTTTATCCACTAATAGTTACACTTAATATCATGGAACATTATTAAAGCGTCTATAAAACAGTCGTTCTCTCACTTCCTCGATCACAGCTTGTTACCAAAGAAACCACAAAACGTTACGTCCTCTGTCCTAAAGACTTCAGTTTGCAGCTTTACCTCTGACTGTTACAAGGCACCAACACTGGAGACTCCTTCCATAATGCTCAATAAACATCTTATGCGAAATTTTTACCATGTCGATGACTGCTTAACATTTTTCTTTGTTAAACACATTAATTTGTTGATTATCACTCTTAGATTATGTGGAGTGTCGGACATTACAACTCCCTGTAAATGAACTGTTTAAAATGAGCGCATTCATATTTCATATAAACCTTGGAGTTGGCACTGATAGACAGGCGGACAGATAGATTTACTTTATTGATCCCAAGCTGGGAATTTGTTATGCCCAGATCAGACGGCGGAAAGACGCATGCTGCGACCTGTGATAGGTCAGGTGGCGACGAATCGCAGGTGGACGCAGGCGTTTTGCATCAAACCCTTCGTTGTGTCCAGACGTATTGCAAGACGCAGAGTTTTTAAGCTGTTACGACAGGACGCAACCAGTCGGAAGCACACGCAGCTAGACGCAGCGCACAGAAAACCTTTAAAAAATAAAAAATAAGCCTGCTCGCAGATTGTTATAAACTATTTGCAGGTGCAGTCTGCATCAACCTGCAATGCATCGCAGCCATCTCTAAAGACTTGTCTTCCCCTGCGTCAGCCTGACACTACCTGCTTCAACCTGCGATTGGTCACTCAAGCGTTGCATGACTGCCTGCCTCTACATGCGTCAACCTGCTATTTGCACCGATTGGAAGCGAATCGCAGCTGAAATGCGAACAGATCGTGATCCACTTGCGTCAACCTGCCTCTACTAAAGACCCTCTGCAACACCCTGCCGTTATCTGCGTAGTCATGCGTCAATGCAAGACCAGTCTTGCATCTACCTGCGATTTTGTTATTGCAGGTAGACGCAAGTAGTTGAAAACTATTTTGCAGCCTGCCGTCTGACCTGGGCATAACAGCAGCAAAAAGGAAAAAGACACGCTGTATACACCAGGCTTGTAGTACTCGAGTCTGACTCGTGCCCTAATTTTAAGGACTCGTGACTTGACTTGGACTTGAGCACTGATGACTCAGACTTGGACTCGAACTCGTGCATTAACTGCATTCGGACTCGTAAATTGGAGACGAGGACTCAGATTTTTTCTTTATTTTTTGTAACATGCCATAATAATTTGGCATAAGATATTTATATCTACATTAACTTGTATACTAATTTTGTGCAAGAGTGTCACACCTGCGCGCTTTGGCGTGTGCATCAGATAGACTCTCGGGCGCGCTCCAGACAGTGCGCGGGCCAAGCAGACTCGCGTGCACCGTAAACTATTCGCACCTATCCAGGATTAAGGCGCAATCAGAGTGCCTGTATAATAACTGAAAACACACTTACTTTGCGAAGTATTGAGTTGCGTTGCTAACACATTACCGAGCCTTATTTCCTTGTTTGGTTTCCTGATCCCTGATTTCCTGTTTCTTGTTCTTGATTCTGCCTGTTTGTGCCTCGCTCGAACTGTTGCCTGTTTCACTGTTTTACAAGTTTGCCTGCCGTTCTGGATTGTTTAACGTCTTCACTTGTATTAATAAAACACACCTTCTGCACTTGCATCCGTCTCCCAACCATCTCTGACAGAATACTTCGCACTCCCTGATAAACAGAAGCACGTTCACCTGTTCATACGTCATGTTCAAGAACAAACTGATGTTAATGGCGCTAAAACAGCCACCGTCAAATGGTGCGGTCGGAGTCTTGGACTCAACTTGGATCAATAGTGGACTCGACTTGAAATTTTTTTTCATGACTTGGACTTGACTTGGACTTGAACACTGGGGACTCGAGACTGGACTCGGACTTGAGGTTTAGTGACTCAACTACAACACTGGTACGTACAACATAAAATAGAAAAAAAAAATCCCAAGAGCAAGCCAACTATACACAAAAATGTAACGATAGAAAAAAAATGATATATTACACACACATGCTTTGTACAGGTGAATGTGCATTAATTAGTGCTAAAAACAAGAATTGCAATGAATGAAAATAAGAAAACTGTGCAAAAGTGGCAGTATTGATGGAAGATTCTTCTTCATGTGTCAGGCCTGGCACAGGCATCGACGATCATGGTCTGCCAGTCAGTTCTGTTGCCAGTAAGGTGGATAAGATCATTATTGGTCAGTGAACTGTTGGTGGCAAAGGTGTTAAGGCTATTTGTATGTCATTCTCTGTCTTCCTCTTCCTCGCTTTCCTTCAATTTTACCACTTAAGTTTTTCTAGGCCGTCTTTTCTGTTGATGTGGCCAAAGAAATTCAGTTGTCGTTTTCTGATTGTCTTAATAAGTGAACGTTTTGTTCCTGCCAGCTGTAGCACTTCTTCATTCGTCTTTCTCTTTTCCCAAGATATTCTCAGCATTCGTCTGAGGAACCACATCTCTGTTGCCTCCAACAACTTCTTTAAGTCATTCGTAATTGACCAGCATTCGCAATCATACAGGAGGACTGACCATACATACGATTTTAGTGTCCTTAGTTTCGTGTCCGTTGTGATATTTCTGTTTTTGAGTATGGAGCCCATTTTACCAAAAGGTATCTTTCACCATTGCTATGCGTCTTTTAATCTCAGTACTGCATTTTGCATCTGATGTTATCATGAAGCCGAGATATTTAAAGGTCCCATGGCATGAAATTTTCACTTTCTGAGGTTTTTTAACGTTAAAATGAGTTCCTCTGACCTTCTTAAGTCACCCCAGTGGCTAGAAATTTCATAATGTGTAAACCAAACTATGCCCAACATTTGAGAATGGCGCGTCAAAACGGCGCGTTGATAAGCTCTTCCCTTTACTACGTCAGCAAGGGAGATGATCCCCACGCCCCCCCTCTGGATTCCCACCCACTGTATGGATTGCCCGCCCAGCTCAAAAGTTGCCACCAAACATGGAAGTTGCGCTGTACATGGATGTGACAACACAGAAAGGAGTCTGTTTTTACTGCCGACGGGAGAGCCCCTGAAGACGCAGTGGCTTAATTTTATTTACTTCAATAATACGCCGTCGAGTCTACCTAAGACGGTGTATGTTTGTCGGAAGCATTTTCCTGATGAATGTTTCCACAACTTGGGACAGTACAGGGCAGGTTTTGCACATCAACTGTCACTGAAGCCTGGGTCCGTACCAAGCATCCCTGCCGCATCAGCCACAAACACCGAACAAGTAAGTGTATAACTGTTAAGTCGTTTTGCCGTGTTTTAAAATCGGTGCCACGTTAGCCTTGCAATGGCTACATTAGCTGTGCAGCTAACCGCTTCCTGCAGTTAGCCAGGTACTCTGCGCTACAAAACCAAAAAGCATGCAGCATGCTCTGTTATAATAGCCAATCAAAACAGTTTTTACAAAGACACCCACATTCTTTTTTTTAAGTCACTCGTTCATTTTATTTGTTTGTTTGTTCAGTAAAAACCCAAACATTTGTTGAATTTATTTTATTTCCTCGCGTCGCACCTTAATGACGTCAGCGCGCGGTATTTTTCCCTTCGCGGTTTGTTCCTTCTCTCTCGCCATAGTAAGACACCCACATCCGCTTGTTCTGACCCACTGGAGGTAGCGTCACAGTGCTGTTAGCCAATCAGAGGTAACATGTTTACATGTCATGAATATTAATGAGTAAGAGCTGAAATCCTGTCGCTCTCCCGCCACCCGCTCTTCCACCAAACTAGAACAGCCTGAAACAGGAGAACCACAGCATTTTTTTCACCAAAACCGGCTCACAGGGCATTCATTCATACTAGAGACCACCGCACAATTAATGAAAAAACGATGCCATGGGACCTTTAAATTTAGTTACTTCTTTGATTTTTTTTCTCCTTTGCAGTTGATGTTGCATGTGGGCTTTTGCTCTTTCTTGGAGATCATGGTTAAAAAGTCAAAAATTGATGGAAGATAAATAAATAAAAACAAATTTCACTCTGAAGGCCTCCAAACGCAAAAGACCTGCTGTTATAGAAAATTAATCAACACCTAACCAATTAGAATTGAGAATTTAACTCGATAAGGGCTGTGGTAAAATTACCGTAAAATAACACATACATTTGTAAAGAATTTATTAAAGTCTCTTTAAATTGTTTACACAAGTTTGGAAATACGAATAATCCCGGCAGCTTACCCTTCTGGACAAGAAAGTCGCTTGGAAGTGTGCTTTTGATGGTTAATGCCAGACAATTCTTTCTTTTTCTAAATACTACCTATTACGCTATAGACACAGTTAGGTTTACACGCTTACCTGCTGGTCACGTTTTTGTAGATTTCTACAGTAAACATCAAATGTTAGAAATACCCCAATTTAGACATCTAGCTGCAGCTAGCTCATCTTGGTGATGTCTTAAAATGCCAAGGCTTCAAAATTCTGACAGCAATTGTAAAATAAGAGCTGATAAGCACACGAAGGCAGAAAGGCCCTTCTTTCTCCGTTCAGTAATCTCATTACCTTATAATCATTCCTGATAACAAGCCACCATTATTTATTTAATGTGTTAAGGAAATCTTGTGTGGCTCCTGTCAAGATGATGACAGGGTGTTCCCGATATTAAGATGTGTGTGAGATGTGTTATTACCCGCTCCATTTCAAGACTAAATGGAGCCTCATTCATCAGCACATGGAGTGGATGGTCTCAACTGCAAAGTGATCTGTGAATGAACGAGTTCATCTAAGGCCCTGTCCACACGGCAACGGATTCAGGTGACTCCGATACAATTGCTTATCGTTTAGGCCTGGTGTCCACACGGCACCGGCGTTTTGGGTGCCCAAAATGCAATCTTTTTGAGAACGGGTTCCAGAGTGGAAAGATCTGGCAACGTTGCCGTTGTGAAGTCATCTGGATGAGTAGAACGGATTTGTTTACGATGACGTCACAACCACATGACTGTGAGTGCTTCACGCCGGGTAGAAGTGTAACGAATATCACCAGGAAAAAGCCTTACAGAGCACTAGTGAGAGTGAAACACGAGCTTGGATATTATTATTATTATTATTATGTTCAGTGTTAGTTCACAGTAGTAATGCAAGAAGCAGAATAGTGACAGTAATAGTGAAGCAAAAACATGCAATTGTACAAACACTGCAGCTCTACAGCAAAATATTCATTTATGAAACGGTCTGATTCTTAACACCAGTAGTGCCAATGATCTTCTCATTGCGATGCGGTGCGAGTTGTCAACAAATCCTATAACTTGGTTCATGAAACGCGCTTACAAAATATTTTCACTGTGAATATTTATTGTGTAATGGTGCAAAGTGTGAGAGAGAGAGAGAGAGAGAGAGAGAGAGAGAGAGAGAGAGAGAGACTCTGCCCTTAGGGCAGAGTCAATCCCGCCAGCAAAAATAGGGAAAAAAAAGGAGCGATCTCACCTCTTCAGATGTTGATTTAAGTCCGACAATACATTCCTCAAAAAGGGCGTAGAGGAGCAAATTAATCCATCAACGTGTAATAGTGTAGCATTCAATTTATTCCGGACCATTAAAGACGCCGCCTTCCGCATAGAATCATACGTCATCCTCGCCGCCATATTGGATAGGTCAAAGCGGAGAATAAAGATTAGCTGCGTTTAACTGTACCAACAGGTTTGCCGTCCAAACGAGATCACATGGGATTACCTTTCACAGGTGAGACTGGAAAAATACTTTTCATTGTATTTGGTCATTATAATGTAATTTTACGAACAGATTTTCCTGACTTTATGGCTAATATGAAGTCTCGCGCATAATAGTTTATGCGCATGCGTCCTTACTTCCTCTATTGTTCTGGTGTCTCCGAAGGGACCGTCTTACAGCGCCCTTAGAGGTGTGGCATGTGTATTGCATCGTTTTCAGCAAGCGTTGCGTTGCCATATGGACCTGATATTTTACTGATTGTTGCCCATTTGGACGCGATATATTTTTAAATAACATCTCGTTGCCGTTGTCGTGTGGATGTAGCCTAAGGCTGAAAGAAACCCTGTGTGGTGTGGAAATGAAAAAACAACCAACCAACCATCTCACTTTAAATTATGTGGAATTTGGTGTGAATCTGCTCTGTAACGCTGTGTCATAGCTTCATAACTAAGCACAATATTTATAGATGTCAATATTTAGCAATTATTTGAGTCGCGATGGTTCCATAAACCAATCAGATTTCAGCACTGTATCCTGTAATACCATATGCTGTAAGCTCAAGTAGATATACACTGCGTTCCAAATTATTATGCAAATGACATTTTTCACTGGTTTTCCAAAATAAATAACTAAATGACAAGTCATCATAATTTTCAAGTCATCAACCGTTAGAGTACAAAGCAAATGTTTTTGAACGAACCTTCCAATGATAACTGTATTCATCTCATTCATCTCATTATCTGTAGCCGCTTTATCCTTCTACAGGGTCGCAGGCAAGCTGGAGCCTATCCCAGCTGACTACGGGCGAAAGGCGGGGTACACCCTGGACAAGTCGCCAGGTCATCACAGGGCTGACACATAGACACAGACAACCATTCACACTCACATTCACACCTACGGTCAATTTAGAGTCACCAGTTAACCTAACCTGCATGTCTTTGGACTGTGGGGGAAACCGGAGCACCTGGAGGAAACCCACGCGGACACGGGGAGAACATGCAAACTCCTCACAGAAAGGCTCTCGCCGGCCACGGGGCTCGAACCCGAACCTTCTTGCTGTGAGGCGACAGTGCTAACCACTACACCACCGTGCCGCCTGATAACTGTATTTTTTTTTAAATTGAAAAACTGAAAAAATTGAAAATGCACTGTTCCAAATTATTATGCAAAGCAGAGTTTTAAAAGATTTTGTTCTTGTAAAGAATTAAAAATGGCCATTTGTGAAATTGGAAGCATCAGCAGGTGATAATTACTCAAAAACATCTTACAGTTCTAGTTCCATTACTGGATTTGTAGCTGATTCACAGCACACACATAATTGTGCAGATTAAGGCGCATTAAGAAAGGTTTCTGTCCGATAAATACATTCGATTAAGAGAATATATGCTAAAATATATTACAAAGCAGGAAAAAGGTGAAACAGTTCAAATTTGAAGCTGCTGGTAGCTCTGGAGTCCCACAAACACCAAGAAGATGTTATGAAGAAACCTTCTATTTGGCCCACCTTAACTAATGCTCACAAGCAGAAACAACCTAGAAATACAAGAAAACCACATGCATGAGTGCATAGGTATTCTTAACAGCATGAGATGGTGCACTGCCATGCCCATACATGAAGACGATATAAAGTGGTCAGTAGTCAGTCTTAAACTCAACATACTTCCCAAACATCATTTTCACACATTTGGGTACCCTAAAGGAGGCATCCAGGTGTCTCCCCATGATTCCAGCCCAAATCATGACTGTCTCCTCTTTGCTGATGTAGTAGCCTTATTAGGACATGGTGGTCATTCACCAACCATCCACCTGGAGCATCCAGGGCACTCAACAGTGCAAGGACACTCAACAGTGAACAAGACTGTTTGAAAAGTAGTCTTTATGTATTTCTAGGCCTACTGGAGTCTTTTCTGCTTGTGAGCATTGGTTAAGGATGACCAAATAGAAGGTTTATACATAACTGCATATCTACACCTTGGTGTTTCTTAGACTCCAGAGCTACCAGCAGCTTCAAAAGTGACTTGTTTGTTGCTTTGTAATAGTATTTTATCATTTACTCTCTTGTTCTGATGTATTTATCTGGAAGAACCTTTCTTAATGTGCCTTTATCTGCACAAACCCGTGTGTGCTCTGAATCAGCTACACATCCAGTAATGCAACTTGAACTGTAAGATTTTTTGATTGAACTAGGTTTTGATTCCAGTAATTATCACCTGCTAATGCTTCAAATTTCATAAATGGCCATTTTCAGTTCTTTACAAGAACAACATCTTTTGAAACTCTGCTTTGCATAATAATTTGGAACAGTGCATTTTCAGTTTTTCAATTTTTAAAAAAATACCGTTATCATTGGAAGGTTCATTCAAAAATATTTGCTTTGTACTCTAACGGTTGATGACTTGAAAATTATGATGACTTGTCATTTAGTTATTTATTTAGGAAAACCAGTGAAAAATGTCATTTGCATAATAATTTGGAACGCAGTGTAGGTCAAGCGCTTCAGTTAATGTTAACCTCGAACATCAGAATCTCATCTCATCTCATTATCTGTAGCCGCTTTATCCTGTTCTACAGGGTCGCAGGCAAGCTGGAGCCTATCCCAGCTGACTACGGGCGAAAGGCGGGGTACACCCTGGACAAGTCGCCAGGTCATCACAGGGCTGACACATAGACACAGACAACCATTCACACTCACATTCACACCTACGGTCAATTTAGAGTCACCAGTTAACCTAACCTGCATGTCTTTGGACTGTGGGGGAAACCGGAGCACCCGGAGGAAACCCACGTGGACACGGGGAGAACATGCAAACTCCACACAGAAAGGCCCTCGCCGGCCACGGGGCTCGAACCCGGACCTTCTTGCTGTGAGGCGACAGCGCTAACCACTACACCACCGTGCCGCCCAACATCAGAATGAAGAAACAAATATTTGCATGATCGGTTTTCTGATTGCTCTTTTTCCAGTCCTCAGCTGTCCAGTTTTGGTGATTTGGTGCTCACTGTAGCCTCAGATTCTTTTTCTTGACTGATGAGAACAAAAACCAATGTGGTCTTCTGCTGTTGTAGCTCATCCACCATAAAAATTTAACTTTTTGAGATGCTTTTCTGCTCACCATGGTTGGAAAAGAGCACTTATTTGAGTTACTGTTGCTTTCTTACCAGCTCAAACCAGTCTTTCTTGACCTCAATTATAACCCTTTTCCATCAACAGGGAACGTGTTCTGTTGCGGCTCATGCACCATATTTTGCCATTCAGAGCATTTCGACCAAAAATTAATCGGATCAGAACCTGAAAAGTTGTTTCCCAGTGGGAACCAAAATAAAGCTGGTGTTTCCAGCACAAACCATGATGACATCAGTGGGCGTGCCATTAGTTTGGAGAGAAAGCAGAGCACAGCAACGGAAAAGGATACATTTTCAGAAAAAATGGAATGAAAACGGCCATCCATTCATCCATTATCCGTAGCCACTTATCCTGTGCAGGGTCGCGGGCAAGCTGGAGCCTATCCCAGATGACTATAGGTGAGAGGTGGGGTACACCCTGGACAAGTCGCCAAATCATCGCAGGGCTGACACATAGACAAACAGCCATTCACACTCACATTCACACCTACGGTCAATTTAGAGTCACTAGTTAACCTAACCTGCATGTCTTTGGACTGTGGGGGAAACCGGAGCACCCGGAGGAAACCCACGCGGACACGGGGAGAACATGCAAACTCCACATAGAAAGGCCCTCATCGGCTACTGGGCTCGAACCCAGAACCTTCTTGCTGTGAGGCGACAGCGCTAACCACTACACCACCGTGCCGCCTGGAATGAAAACAAATATCTGCAATAACATAAAAGCTACCGGGTAATCAATGCACTCCATCATTTTGCTACTATTGTTTACTTCTGTTGTGTATTATGCAATGCCTTCTGTTTATGACGCATTCTTGATTACAATGGTTCTGCTCAAAACTGGTGAAAACGCAGGCTGGTACCAAGTCAAGTTTATTTGTATAGCGCTTTTAACAATGGACATTGTCGCAAAGCAGCTTTACAGAATTTGAATGACTTTAAGCATGAGCTAATTTTATCCCTAAGCCTGTGGTGACGGTGGCAAGGAAAAACTCCCTCAGACGACATGAAGAAACCTCGAGAGGAACCAGACTCAAAAGGGAACCCATCCTCATTTGGGCAACAACAGACAACATGACTATAACATTAACAGTTTTAACATGAAGTCAGTTTCGTTGATGTTATAACACTTCATTGATGGAAACTTGAGTACAAAACTGTTCATGATAACTGCAGTCCTAAAGTTAGCAAGTCAACTGTAGTCCTCAGCCATAAATGCATTACTGTAAGAGTCCAGAGCGTCCTCCAGGTGTGACTTTCAACTGTCCATATGGGGCCGTCATCCAAGGTTCAAAGAATCCTAAAGGTAACCGGTTCAGGAAGTGTTTTTTGGGGCGACAAAGGTTCCGGGTTCACAGCCAACAGGGGCCTTTCTGTGCGGAGTTTGCATGTTTTCCCCGTGTCCGTGTGGGTTTCCTCTGGGTGCTCCAGTTTCCCCCACAGTCCAAAGACATATAGGTTAGATAAAGTACCCAGCCACTAGGGTTGTACAAGACAGTGCATACCTAGTGCTGGTCCCAAACCCAGAACGATAGAAGGCCCAGTGTAAGATTAGCCTGTGCTAAACTGGTTATTAACCTTCTGAAAATAAAGTCTCATTCATTCAAGAAACTGGTCCCTGTTGGTCAAAAACCAGTATTATACTGTACGATATCCTAAAAAGCAGAGAAATACCGTTCACTGGCTGTTCCACACCATTCTGCATAAACTTTAAAGACTGAGATGGCATAAAAATCCAAGCAGTTTCTGAAATACTCAAACCAACCCATCAGGCACCAACAAACAAGCTACACTCAACGTCAAAGAGATAATATTTTCCCCCATACATGTGAGAGCATGAACTCAACCTCTTGACCTCTAGCTGCATTACGCTGCTGCTACATGATCAGCTGATTGGATCATTGAACCCCGGACAGATCTTTCATTCAAGGTGATTGCTCCTGAACCCGCATGGAGTGATTCATAGCATGCTTCTTACCCAGGTACAGATTTAGAATTGGTCTGAAATGCTTATCGTTTTTCTTTGCTTCTCAGTATGGATATGGACACCTACCTGACATGTTGAGTCATTCAAACTGAAAGGGCTTGCGATAATTTATCTTCAGGATTATACTTGACAAGTCACTTATTTTCTCAAAAAAGAAAAAAAAATCAGAACGAAAGAACCACTTGACTGCTTATTGAGTCACATCTTATACGAACTTGTTTTGTTACTCACCTCCTCTAGCGGATGATACACTTCATACTCGTACTGGAACACTGATCTGCGCTTTCTGTTTGACAGGTACCCTGTCTGTTTCTCCATTTCCCTCTGTACATCGGAAATAAGCAGTCTGTTGGAAACAGCAGGGGGCAGAGTGGAGTGCGTCAGCAAAAAAAAAAAAAAAAAACCTTCACACAATCTGCTGCTTTCCATCAGAGTTCAAGAACTATACCTCTTATATACAGTTTACGTTTACAGTAGGAAACTGCACGCGCAATACAGTATTTGCTACAACATGGGAAATCAGGCTGACTAAGAAGCTGGAGTACAGCGTGCAGTATGTTCTCCGCAGGAGGTCACGGATTCATTAATCAAAAACAGTGACTAAGAGAGGATTATGTAACAGTTGAGGTGAAAAAATTTTAAAATGGAGATAAACAGTAGCTCCGGTGATGAATAAATATATAAATAAATAAACATACAGCTCAGTAATATGAACGTTTTTCCATTTATCACTGGATTGGATTACAACTTGACATCCATCCATCCATCCATTATCTGTAGCCGCTTTATCCTGTTCTACAGGGTCGCAGGCAAGCTGGAGTCTATCCCAGCTGACTACGGGCGAAAGGCGGGGTACACCCTGGACAAGTCGCCAGGTCATCCCAGGGCTGACACAGACACAGACAACCATTCACACTCACATTCACACCTACGGTCAATTTAGAGTCACCAGTTAACCTAACCTGCATGTCTTTGGACTGTGGGGGAAACCGGAGCACCCGGAGGAAACCCACGCGGACACGGGGAGAACATGCAAACTCCACATAGAAAGGCCCTCGCCGGCCACGGGGCTCGAACTTGGACCTTCTTGCTGTGATGGTGGCAGCGCTAACCACTACACCACCGTGCCGCCCTACAACTTGACATCGTTTTTATACCAGACGTATTTACACCTCAGTGATTTTTCACCTGGAATGTTTGCTCTTTTACAAACTCTGTTAGCAGAAGTATGCTCTTGTAACATACAAGAATCATTTTTATTTCACCATACGCTGTACATTTACATGCATCATATGCATTTTTGCTTGGGGTTTGGTCACAACATGATATATTCAACACAGTTTATAAAAACACACAGAGGGCTGACTGCATTCAATGGAAAAGTCTGTGCAAAAGTCTTGGGCACATGCAAAGAAATGCTGTAGACCAAAAATGGCTTAAAAATAATGAAATGAAATCTTAACATTAACAAAAAACAAAACAAAAAACAGTAAGCAGTAAGCCATAATAAATGGCTTAACATTTGGTGTGAGACGACCCTTTGCAGGTCCAGTGAGTGCAGTTGTATGCGGAAATGAGCTGTAGGTTTTACTGAGCGTCTTACAGAACCAGCCCCAGTTCTTCTGGACACTTTGACTGTCACACTCGCTTCTTCATTTTGCACCGAAACCCAGCAGCCTTCATTATGTTTTCTTTTTTAATCTGAAAAGCGCTCTCATGGAATATGCTGCTCAGATACAAACTTTTTTCCAGTAACATTTAATTTTGTGCTGAAAAACGAACATTTGGACTCTAAAATATGTTTTTGTACCGACTCGATAATGTAGAAGTCATAAAATAGAAATCTATAACAAAGTTTGTATGAAAAAAAATCGGGTGTCTAAGACTTTTGCACAGTATTGTATATAATTAATAATAGCACTGGGATATAGTAATGACTATTTAATGCATAATGTATTTAATGAATCATCTCATCTCATTATCTGTAGCTGCTTTATCCTGTTCTACAGGGTCGCAGGCAAGCTGGAGCCTATCCCAGCTGACTACGGGCGAAAGGCGGGGTACACCCTGGACAAGTCGCCAGGTCAGCACAGGGCTGACACATAGACACAGACAACCATTCACACTCACATTCACACCTACGGTCAATTTAGAGTCACCAGTTAACCTAACCTGCATGTCTTTGGACTGTGGGGGAAACCGGAGCACCCGGAGGAAACCCACGCGGACACGGGGAGAACATGCAAACTCCGCACAGAAAGGCCCTCGCCGGCCCCGGGGCTCGAACCCAGGACCTTCTTGCTGTGAGGCGACAGCGCTAACCACTACACCACCGTGCCGCCCAATTATGTTTAATAATTTAATAAATACATCTCTCTTTCACACACACTGTAACTTGACCAAGAATGTGTGTGTTGTGTGTTTTGCTCAGTCCAAGGTTTACTGACCTAGTCACTGTTGTCATAGTCTGACATCCTACGTCGCACACACACACACACACACACACACACATACTGTAGCATAGCTGCATATCCACACAGACACACACACACACAGACAGATATCAAACAGTGATGTCATTTCATCCACACAGATAAGACACATATAAAATCCCTGTATTCTCTCGTTGTATTGGGGGACTTGAGAATAAAGATTGTGGGGTTCCTTTCTTTTTTCTGCGACTCACCCCCAGACGTCTGGGTGACACGAGGGGACTGATCTCGAGATGGTGAGGGCCAGAGGTGAAAAAAAACCTAACACACACACTATTGCAGATTTCCTTATAACCACATACTTCTATTTAATTGTAGTAAACTCGTGTCTTATCGAGTAAAAATGGATCCAAAAAGCTTCTTTTGCATTAAACTTTGAGATGATTCGGCCAAAAGTTTACATACATCAAGGCTGAAGATATACAAACTCAATTTTTCACACCTCCATGTGTTTCACATTAACATACATTTAAGTCAGTTGGGGTCATTTCAAAATAAGTAGACAGGTTTAATTCGCTTTAATGCACAGGTGATTATAGGAAATTGCACGCATTGATTGGTAGAGAAATTCAGATCATTTCTTGATAATCACCTTGAGTGACTCGGCAAAATGGCAGCCAATCGCTTCGTCCCCATAAGTGAGGAAGAATTACAAATGATGAAAGAAAATGCTGTTCCTAAAAGCACTAAAGACGCTACGAAGTTTGGTCGAAAACTATTCAAAGGTAAAGTGGAATTGGGATTGATTTCAAAACAAAGTATTATATGTGACTTGGCGTTGATAAGTGATACAAGTTAGAAATAATTTTTTAATACTTTTTTTTATTTTCTTGAGATAATTACCTGTGTATTTATACTAAAGCAATTATCCACCTCAGTCTCAGTGACTATCGGTGAATAATAACTTCAACTTTGTCTCAGTTATTATTCACCGATATTCACTTCGCCTTCTGTGAATGTTAAATATAAAATTTTTCATTGGGTTAAAAAAAAAAATTATATATTATATATTTCTTGGCATTGCCTTTTAATTGCTTGAACTTGAATCAAATTCTTGAGGTAGCCTTCCACAAGCTTCTCATTATACGATGCTGGAATTTTTGCCCATGCCTCCAGACAGAACTTCGTAACTCCGTCGGGTTTGTGGACCTTCTTGCTCAAATACTTTTTCAATTCAATCTAAAATTCTTCTGTGGGGGCGGCATGGTGGTGTAATGGTTAACGCTGTCGCCTCACAGCAAGAAGGTCCGGGTTCGAGCCCCATGGCCGGCGAGGGCCTTTCTGTGCGGAGTTTGCATGTTCTCCCCGTGTCCGCGTGGGTTTCCTCCGGGTGCTCCGGTTTCCCCCACAGTCCAAAGACATGCAGGTTAGGTTAACTGGTGACTCTAAATTGAGCGTAGGTGTGAATGTGAGTGTGAATGGTTGTCTGTGTCTATGTGTCAGCCCTGTGATGACCTGGCGACTTGTCCAGGGTGTACCCCGCCTTTCGCCCGTAGTCAGCTGGGATAGGCTCCAGCTTGCCTGCGACCCTGTAGAACAGGATAAAGCAGCTAGAGATAATGAGATGATATATAGGGCGGCACGGTGGTGTTGTGGTTAGCACTGTCGCCTCACAGCAAGAAGGTCCGGGTTCGAGCCCCGTGGCCGGCGAGGGCCTTTCTGTGTGGAGTTTGCATGTTCTCCCCGTGTCCGCGTGGGTTTCCTCCGGGTGCTCCGGTTTCCCCCACAGTCCAAAGACATGCAGGTTAGGTTAACTGGTGACTCTAAATTGAGCGTAGGTGTGAATGTGAGTGTGAATGGTTGTCTGTGTCTATGTGTCAGCCCTGTGATGACCTGGCGACTTGTCCAGGGTGTACCCCGCCTTTCGCCCGTAGTCAGCTGGGATAGGCTCCAGCTTGCCTGCGACCCTGTAGAACAGGATAAAGCGGCTACAGATAATGAGATGAGATGAGATTCTTCTGTGGAATTCAGGTCAGATTCAGATTCCTTTTGGGACCTAATGATCACTGTCCGGTCCCTAGATTTTAATTTTTGCATACAACTGATTGTACAGATGCTTGAGGTACCTTCAGTTGTTTGGAAATTGCTGTTAAGGAGGAACCAGATTTGTGGAGATCCACATTGTGTGGTTTTTTTTTTTCTTTTTTTAAGATCACGGCTGAGCTGCTTGGATTTTTGCATGGTGTTAAGGGTAAAAAGGCACTACTGTCTCTAAAGGAAAGCTGTATTATAGCCACAGGTGTGCTCCTAATCAGAAACTTCTCAACATCGTTACGTCACTTTCTGGAATCTTCCATACTGTTTAAAGGAAAATCAACTTTGTGTACGCAAACATTTCACTCATTGGAATGCTGATATTATTAACGCTGAAATAAATCAATCAGTCTCTTATCAATCGTTGTAAAATGACCTCTGTTGTGAATGAAATGAAGTACGAGAACACGAAAGGTGTGGAGTTGTAAAACTCAGCTATATCCTAGCTGTTTATCATCTTTTCCTCCCAGTTACTGTACATCAGTGGCGGCTGGTAGTCTTTCCAACAGGGGAGGCTGGTCGGTTACGATATTTCCAGATTTTAAAAGAAAAAACACATCAATTTTGCCCATACTCTTGCCTCTGATCTGGCTGATTGTTGGCAGCGTCACAAACTGTGAAATAACAGGTTCTTTTGGCCCATTAGCCTACTGTCCAATATACATGATGGTGGTGTTGGGGGGGGGGTATATTTTAACATTTTATATTTTAAAATTGTGGCATGTTGTTTAAAAATTGATCATTATTGAAAGCAGCTCTTTGTCAGAAACCTCAGCAGTAGTAGTGGGCCTGTTAAGCATAACAATTGTGCACAAAATGAAAAAAGCATAAAACTTTCAGGGTTTGTTCTTGAAGGCATAAGCTTTAATTTGAGACGTGGAGGCATTCTCAGTTTGACCTCTGGGGTCAGCTAGAGGTCATTGACCTCCATATCACATCACATTTCTATGCATGAAATTAGAAAAGGCTGTATCTTAACATCTAAATGTGATGTAAATGTAAAATAAATGTGTTTTTCCATGTGCCTGGACATGAAAAAAATCACATATAATACTGATATTCCTCTTAGGTGTAACTTCAGGGGTCAGGTAGAGGTCATTGACCTTTGAAATTTGAAGTTTCTATGCATGACATTCTAGACGGGTGTATCTTAGGATCTAAATGTGATAGAAATGTGAAGTTAATGTGTATTTCCTTGTTTCTGACCATGAGAAACCCATTTTTGATACTGATATTACTCTTACAGGTCATCTCTGGGGTCAGCTAGAGGTCACTGACCTCCAGCATAATGCATTTCTATGCATAAAATCAGAAACGGGTATATCTTAGGTTCTAAATGTGATAGAAATGTAAACTAAATTTGTATTTCTATGATTCTGTACATGAGAAACCCATTTTTGATACTGATCTCATTCTGAGAGGTCAACATCATGGAGAACAGGCAAGGTTGGGAAACATCCCACATTTTGATAAATCTATATAAAAATCTCATGTGTTTTGGATTGTAAGAAACAATTCCATATGAATATGAACATGACTGAAATATACTTCAACTTGCCAGAAATTATAAACTTTAACTAATCAAAAACTTGAACTACAATCAAAACTCTAAATGCAGTGTAAACAGTTGAACAGGTTCCATAAAGAACATTTTAAAATCACTATAGTATCTACATTTATTCTAAGGGCCTTGACCTTTGGGGATTACAATGTTGGCCTACAAATTGTAACTACAGAACACTGATTTAGTCGCTGCAGTCACCAGAGCATGTGCACAGTGCTGTGCACTTTAAGGCTGCCTTTTTACATCTACAGTGCCCAGTACAACCCTTTTTGCAACCACAGTGCACAAGTTCATAGCAAGCCTGTGAAGCTTCAGGGAGTGTTGTCCAAAGTGGCTGCCATCCAGCATCGGTGTCAATCCATCCCCAGTCTGATGGACTGGGCAAACATGGTTGAGAAACCAAAGCAAGGTTCCATATATTAGCCTGGTACATTGCTCTTTTTATGTGTTGCCTCATGAAATGAGTTGTGTCATGTCCAGAAACATGGAATCATATATTTACTTTACATTTACAGTATTTCACATTTTAATCCAAAGATAGATTGTTTCTAATTTCATGCTTAGAAATGCATTATCGTGGAGGTCAGTGACCTCTAGCTGACCTCAGAGGTGACTTATAAAAATGATATCAGTATTAGAAGTTAGTTTATCATGGCTAGAAACATGGAAATACACATTTAGTTTACATTTCTATCACATTTAGAACCTAAGATATACCCGTTTCTAATTTCGTGCATACGGTAGATATGCATTATGCTGGAGGTCAGTGACCTCTAGCTGACCCCAGAGATGACCTGTAAGAGTAATACCAATATTAAAAATGGGTTTCTCATGGTCAGAAACAAGGAAATACACATTAATTTCACATTTCTATCACATTTAGATCCTAAGATACACCCGTCTAGAATGTCATGCATAGAAACTTCAAATTTCAAAGGTCAATGACCTCTACCTGACCCCTGAAGTTACCCCTAAGAGGAATATCAGTATTATATATGATTTTTTCATGCCCAGTTACATGGAAAAACACATTTATTTTATATTTACATCACATTTAGGTGTTAAAATACAGCCTTTTCTAATTTCATGCATAGAAATGTGCCATCATGGAGGTCAATGACCTCTAGCTGACCCCAGAGGTCAAACTGAGAATGCCTCCACGTCTCAAATTAAAGCTTATGCCTTCAAGAACAAACTCTGAAAGTTTCATGCTTTTTTCATTTTGTGCACAATTCTTCTGATAATAAGAGCTTAACAGCCCCACTACAGAGCTGGGTGCCACACATTTCATTCAATGACACTTTCCCTATATTTTACTTATTTTGACTGAGAAATGTTTTATTGACAATTTTGATAACCCTTCACTTTTAATCCAGGTCTGTAGTGTGAAATGTTCTCGACTGTGTTTTTGTTTAAAAATGTTTTCCAAATTGTAGCTGTGTTTAATTCATATCCAGAAAAATATATATTCCAATATAATATACTCAGCATAAACATTTTAAATATATTCTATATTTTTGGTCCATCCATGACATATTACTAAAGTAGCCTATTTACTGTTGTTGATGTGGGTCGCTTGCTGTTAGCCAATTCACTTTCTCGTACCAGGAGAGCTGAAAGGAACGAGTATTATTCCCTACCTTTTTCACCAAGTCAATTTGAGGCGTTGGTCTACCCTGCTCTTTAATTTTAATTTTTCCCTCGAAAGGAAGACTGGCAAATGGCTTCGCCAAAATTAAATCAGCAATGCTTGGCATCCGTGCGCAGCTTTCTTGCTAGCTGACTAGCCCCCTCAAGTTCAAGTTCAGTCACTCAAATAAACGAAATTTCTGGAACTAAGATAGCAAACTTGACAACACTATATTTACACTTTATTTACAATGAAAATATATACAAACTAAAAAAGCTGGTAGAAACCGTATGTAATGAATGAAATCGAAATGTAAGTTGATCTCTTACAATACACCACAGCACTTGCGAATCCGCATGGGACTGAACTGAGATTCACCGCTGCCTGTCTATATTTGAAACGAGCTGTCAATCAAAGAAAATATCCGTCCGCTTTCACCAATCACCAGTCTCCTCGCGGAAACTGCCATGTCCCTCCCACTGTGAGGCTCGGAGTCCGTGGGCGGGCGTTTTCGCAGTATTTGTCCAATAACCGTCTTGCATTTTGAGATTGAAAGCGCATAGCTCCCAAATGCCATTGAAGTCCACTGAGGCCGGGCTGCATCGCGCTGTCACGAGGGGGAAAAACTCACGCACACATTAGGCGAACTGGGGAAAGTTATAACGGAATGATTTCGCACTGTAGTTGGGTTGAGCACATATATTTCTATGATTCTGGATCTGAAATAGCAATGTTATAAGGTCGGCTATAACATAAGCCTAGCGCAATTCATCCTACACGATGTTCGTCATTTTTAGAGGAGGCTGAGCCTCCCTCGTTGTCTTAGAGCAATCGCCCGTGCTGTACATCAGCCACTCTGGTCACAGGTCCTTATAAAATTTTAATAAAATCAATCATAGGTTTCAACCCAGAAGTACTTTTAAACAAATTTTTGAATTCTGACTTGCTTGCCAGTTTCATTTGGATAAAATTCACCATATGCTAGGTGAATTAATTATACTATGATCAGGAACGCTCTTTTTCCGAGACAAAGCTATTTTTAACACGCAAAATTGCGGTGCAACTCTACAGTATTCATCATTAGTAACCACTATCATTTTGTGCAAGTGGATTTATTACATTTGTAAAATTCAAGGATTTACTTTTTGCACATGTTGTAGGAAGAAACAACCTACACACAAAGAATATCATTGTAGCTAAAAGAAAAGCTCACTATTAAATATAATCTAACTGTTGAACCTTATGCATCCGTAACAGGTTTGCTGAAAGTCTACTGAAAGTTTTTTGCAGCCAAGAACCTGTTTGAATGTCGAAGCAGCCTATAAACTTTATAAGTATAATCCAAGCAAACAGAACCACAGAACCAAACCAATTGTGTTAAGAGTAAAATATTTATTTTAAACTGTTTATTTCAAAGCCAGCATGGTGGTGTAGTGGTTAGCGCTGTCGCCTCACAGCAAGAAGGTCCGGGTTCGAGCCCCGTGGCCGGTGAGGGCCTTTCTGTGTGGAGTTTGCATGTTCTCCCCGTGTCCGCATGGGTTTCCTCCGGGTGCTCCGGTTTCCCCCACAGTCCAAAGACATGCAGGTTAGGTTAACTGGTGACTCTAAATTGAGTGTAGGTGTGAATGTGAGTGTGAATGGTTGTCTGTGTCTATTGCCGCTTTTCCACTACCAACGCGGCTGAGTTGGGCTGAGCCGTGCCGTGCTGAGTTGGGCTGAGTCGAGCTGAGTGGGGCTGTTGGAGTTGCATTTCGACTACAACTGCGCTGAACCGTGCTGGCTGGAAGTGGGTGGACACATTGGGTGGAGTTAGCGAAAGTGGGTGGACGTCACGTAATGTTGTTAGGCGGCGCAAACAGTGACATCAGTGATCTTTTAAGCGGTAGTCTCACGACCCAGATAGTAAACAATAAACATGGAGTCGTTAGTGTTGCTGGTCTTGGTGCTGTGGCTTGTTGTCGCCGACAACGCCAACAGATACTGGCAAGAGCGTATAGATGAGGCGAGGCGCATAAGGCTTCAGAAATTCTCGTAATTTGTAATTCTTCTTCTTCCGGGTTTACAGATCCCAGCGCGCTCGCGGGGCGTGTGTGGGCATGTGAGGACACTCCTCCTCACCAATCAGTGCACAGGGGAGTGTCTCCTCACGCCCCTAGCCCCACTCGGCTCGGTTTGGCTTGCTTCAGCCCCACTCCAAAACCGTGCGAGTTTTGGGTGCTAAGCAGGGCTGAAGCGAGCTGAGTCGTGCTGCTCTGAGGTAGTCAAAACGCGAGCCGTGTCGGGCTGAAGTGAGCTGAAGCGAGCTGAAGTGAGCTGAAAAAGGGTAGTGGAAAAGGGCCATATGTGTCAGCCCTGTGATGACCTGGCGACTTGTCCAGGGTGTACCCCGCCTTTCGCCCGTAGTCAGCTGGGATAGGCTCCAGCTTGCCTGCGACCCTGTAGAACAGGATAAAGCGGCTACAGACAATGAGATGAGATGAACATCTTCAGGGATCCCCAGGCTCCACTTTGAGAACCACTGAACGAAAAGATGAAGGGAAGTTGAGCCAAAAATTTGCAGTGACATAAAAACTTCCACATATTCCAACATCTGAGTGATTGATGGATGGAATGAATGATGAACGTCTGCTTGGACTGGAGTCCAAGTCATGGGCCTGCAATAATCTTAGACAACGTAAGTGGACGGTTATTAAAAAAGCAAGGCTAGAAAGCCTTGGAAAGTCTTACTCATGCTGAACGTGCGCCCGTCTGAGCAGATTTTTGAGACGTGCTGTCTTGTCTCGTCCCACGTGGACGTCCACCGCTTTGCCCTCGTGGATAAGGTTAGAGCTGCTGGGCTGCCAGAGGTCCACCTGCACAACGTCACCCAATCAGACAGACACAGCCATGTAACAATAGGATACTGATATTAAGGATTACTATTAAAACTTTAACATCTTAAATAGCATCACAGTTTATTGTTGCACATTTTAGGTCACAATCGGCTGGCCAACTTCCCGACTAAGAGAGAGAGAGAGACAGAGACACTGCTAACAAGCCACACAGCCGCAACAAATTGAAAACATATGGTGGAACCCCAATAGTATTCCATGTCTCTCTTCAAGTGGAACTCCAGGTCTGCAGGATCATCATCCTTGACTTACCAACCAGCTCCAAACATGAACTTTCTTTTCACAAGTGTCTGCTAAATAAAGGAAACAATAACTTCAGAAAACTTTGCTTCTTCAGTTTCACTTTATTTAAGATGAAAGGCCATCGAGTGTGACAAATGTGCTTTGGAAATCAGGAAGGAAGCCAGTGCTTTTGCTCAGGACTGAAACAGTTAAACGTCTGTTCTGAAAGCATTAACACTTTCCTCTGAAGCTGTTAAAAAAAAAAAAAATCAAACCAAAGGCACTGGGAGAATGCCTAGCAGAGAGAAAACCCACCAATTTGTAGGCATCACAGTGTGCGTGTGCGAGAGTGTGTGTGGTATGAACTTGCCCCCGTTTATCCCACAGCTCACCAGCTGCATCCCATTTCAGTACAGCAGTAGGTTTGCTCGCACACTCACCTTTTAATGGCTGAATGGTTTTTACACATTCGACGCTGCAGAAGGTCGAGCACAAATAACGTTCTCCTTGTCCTACTCAAACCGTGTCCCCCAAACAGCTAATTCAGAGGTCCTGGATCACTAGTGGGCCACACTTGCAGGTAGATCTGATTGATAACGGTATAAAATGAGCTAGCAGGACTAACTATTTCAGGGGGAAAATGCATAAAAATGGCTAGATTTTGGCATCCATCTCATCTCATCTCATCTCATTATCTCTAGCCGCTTTATCCTGTTCTACAGGGTCGCAGGCAAGCTGGAGCCTATCCCAGCTGACTACGGGCGAAAGGCGGGGTACACCCTGGACAAGTTTTCAGGTCATCACAGGGCTGACACATAGACACAGACAACCATTCACACTCACATTCACACCTACGCTCAATTTAGAGTCACCAGTTAACCTAACCTGCATGTCTTTGGACTGTGGGGGAAACCGGAGCACCCGGAGGAAACCCACGCGGACACGGGGAGAACATGCAAACTCCACACAGAAAGGCCCTCGCCGGCCCCGGGGCTCGAACCCAGGACCTTCTTGCTGTGAGGCGACAGCGCTAACCACTACACCACCGTGCCGCCGGCATCCATTTTATTTACTATAATTATGCTGCAGGGGCGGCACGGTGGTGTAGTGGTTAGCGCTGTCGCCTCACAGCAAGAAGGTCCTAGGTTCGAGCCCCGTGGCCGGCGAGGGCCTTTCTGTGTGGAGTTTGCATGTTCTCCCCGTGTCCGCGTGGGTTTCCTCCGGGTGCTCCGGTTTCCCCCACAGTCCAAAGACATGCAGGTTAGGTTAACTGGTGACTCTAAATTGAGCGTAGGTGTGAATGTGAGTGTGAATGGTTGTCTGTGTCTATGTGTCAGCCCTGTGATGACCTGGCGACTTGTCCAGGGTGTACCCCGCCTTTCGCCCGTAGTCAGCTGGGATAGGCTCCAGCTTGCCTGCGACCCTGTAGAACAGGATAAAGCGGCTAGAGATAATGAGATGAGAATGGGATGAGATAATTATGCTGCATTCCCTGCCCATGACCTGTTCAAACAACCGAAAACACCTCTCTCAACTTGAAATTTCAACTTGAGGTAGATTTTTCTCACTTCCCAGTTCCTTCCTGGTTTACGGTGTGACGTCAACTCAACATGGCCGCTTGCACTGTGAACAGTCCGCCTTCTCTACTTTCATTCTAGTTTATTGTATCGTCAACTTTCCATCAGTTCGTATACGGACACGGTACTGGGTTGAATCTAGAACACTGACTATACTAATCGCTGTTTTGAGAAACTAATCATCAACATTAGAGTTATCGCTAATGTTAGCCTGCTAGTTTGTTGTAAACAAAAGATACACTGCAAAAAATGGCCTTTCAAAAAGAAGAAATAAAAGATTAAAACAAAGCATATTTGCTTGAATCCGGTGAAAAAGAAAATCTGCCAATGGAACTAGTCAAATTTGACTTGGTAAGATTTCTTAAAGTGAGATGAAAAATCTAACCTGTTTTTAGATGAAATAATTCCAAAATAAGATTGGGGAACTTATTATGCGAGATCTGATTATTTTGAGTTAATCAAAATAGTTCTTATAACAAGATCGTACTTCTTACATTTAGCCATTCAAGTCGTTTTTATTTATTTCATTTTAAGGGTATTTCACTTAAATTCATGACAAAGTCTTCGCAGTAAAAACTGAATTTAAGATAAATATACTAATATTAGGATTGTTAAATTCTACAACTAAGCATTGCTCGCTTAAAAGATTCTCCTTTTGTGACCTGTAATTAGTAAAATACTCTAGATATGAGACCAGAGACTATCTTGAGTCAAGTTGACGACACGTGTAGCATTGCAACAAGTTTATTTTTTTTCCCATTTCAACATTCAAACATTAAAACATCTCTTAAGATTCCACTTCCCCAGGACCTTAGGCACCAGAAAAATTATAATAATAATAATAAAAAAAAAGTCTACGCATTTTGACTTACAGTGCTTACACAACGCCAAAGCAACAGTGCATTTTGGGGGCACTGACTATTCATGTGTACGAGGGGTTTACAAGATCAGGCACAAAAAAACAAAACAACAACAAAAAAAAACACTGAACTTAACTCACAGCATTCCAAAAAGACCTCACTAAAACGCCCTCCACTTAGGCCATCCTTAAAAAAAAACTTCGTTTCCTGTCCACCAGGTGGGCAAAAAAAATTTCAGTCGGGAGGGAGGGATTTTTTTTTTATTTTATTTTTTTAATTATATATGGATGGATAAGAAATCGCAATGCTGTGTTTGCTTTTTCTTTCAGTACTTTTTTTTATTACAAAAGCAGACACATTTAATAAAATATGACCGTTAAATCAACTGAAACTTGTACAAAAACTTTAAGTTAGCATTTTAAATGCTGACTGCAACATTTGCAAAACTTTTACAAAGGTACTTAAAATGTCCAACACACGGACTTTTTGTAGTTCTAAATCGAGCGTTAGGCCGAGTTCGGATGAAATTACACTATTAAAATGATCACTGAATGATTTGTTTTTCTGAATCTTTACTATTTTGTTGTTCGCTAGAATACCATTTTGCGATTTCACACTTAAGCAAATGTTTGAAAACTCCGGATCTCCTTCCTTCATGGTGGCTGCCATTTTTTTGTGCCGCGTATGCGCAGAGCTGATTCGACAGGGCTTTCCACAAGCGCCGGCTGCGGCCACACAATTAAGTCCAGCCGGCTACTTTAATGACTATTTTTGTAGCCCACAGGCTCTAAATATTAATTTTTGATTTTAATAAAATTAAATGTTTATCTAACGGACTGACAATAATGTCAAACTGAACCGTTGATCAAGGGAGAGTAACTCATCCGCGCCCCGACATGCAGTGTGCGCGCGCACTCGGCGCACGCACAGTTGCGTGAATGTGTCATGCACCGAAAATAAGAGATTTACAAGCCAGGAACGCCTCATGATGCAATACGCAAGAAAAGAAAGAAGATTTACTGCCATTTTATTTTGTATTTGAGTAAAGTGAATAAATAAATGGTCTGTGGAAAATACATTTAATCCTGGGAACTGCATGCACAGGAGTTTATTTTGTGTTGACTTCCCCCCCGGCTGGCTACTTATTTGTCATGGCTGGCTAGTATGAGCCTTAGTGGAAAGCTCTGGGAATGCGGAAATGTCAAGTTCGATTTTAGATTTACGAAGCCGAAAAAAAAAGTCGAAAAACCGGCGTTTAAAAAAAAATTTCACCCGCACAAACGGCACTCACCCGGCCGGTGGACCGGAAACAGAACATTTTTTAATAATGGCCTTACTCATAAACTTTTTGAAGGCACTTGTCTGGTCTAGAGTCTGTACAGCATCTAGAAGGAGCTCACTCTGAATGACTGAGAAAACAGTCGCAGTAAACTTAGGATATGCAAGGTGACCCAAACGTCTACGCATTTTGACTTACAGTGCTTACACAACGCCAAAGCAACAGTGCATTTTGGGGGCACTGACTATTTGTTTTTGCTTGTTTGTTTTTTTGTTTGGTGCCTGATCTTGTAAACCCCTTATACACATAAAAAAAACCCTCACGAGTGGGTGGGAAAAAAAAACAAACCACTGAACTTGTCCTCCACTCACTCATAGCCTTTTTGAAGGCACTTGTCTGGTCTCGAGTGTAATGAAAGATTCAAAGATTTCAGTAAAGTTCATTTATTCCCAAAACAAGCATACTTTGTTTTTTTTTTCTTGAAACAAGATGAACCGCATTTGACAAATGTCCAAAATGTACTTACTTGTTTTAAAAAAAACTTGTTTTATTTTCAAAGGTGCTCCAAATAAGACTTTTCCAAGACATTTTGTCTATACAAGATTTTCAAGACGGACTGTCTAAAAACTAGCCTTTCTAGCTAAATGAGGTTTTGCTTGTTGGGCAATTATGTCTTATAATAAGGGTGGCTAGATGTATTGACTTGAAAATAGACAAATAAACTTCCTAAGATTTTTATTTTTTGCAGTGCATGCTTTCACAGGAGGTGTTCATTTTCTTCTCCCCATCCTGAGGTGGGAAATTAAGTTATTACAACTTGCATATTATGATGTACAAGGCACACCATGAGCACGGTATTGTTTCTGAGAACAACAGGACCACCAGTGGCCATAAGGAAAGCGCACAATGGTGTGAAGGAGCAAGGCTTGGGCTGATTTCTTTCGAGCCCAGAGTGTACGTTATGTAATGCTCAGCCTGCATTTTCTTGTTTTTCAGTAGTGTTTTTGTCGTTCTTGCAAATTTACATTTCTGCTGGAATTGGTGTCTTGCACCTCATAGATTTTGTATTCCAAAATTATCACTCAGGTTTCTTAAATTTTAGTTAGTTAGTGTTTGGATACTTTTGCCTGCTTACCATTGACTTTCCTCTGAGAACAAACCTACATCAGTCAATTAAGGATTTCTTCACTTTTTTATTTTATTGTTTTTTTTGTTTCTTCAGCTCATTCCCTGGTATTTAGTTCATGATAAATACAAAATGGGTGTAAAAACATGAACAAAGTAGATTATTCTCCATCGTTCAGTTTTCAAAAAGCCTTGAGAGAAGAAACGAGAAGTAAATAGTCTAATGCAAGGCTGACACTTGCATGACTTTTGGCCACGATTTTGTTGTGGCAAGTCGTGCCATTTTGGGGCACGAACTGGGAGGCTCCCGCACTGTTCACGACTAGTTCACACATAGTTCACGAATGCGTGCCCGTCCACATTCACGAACTGGCACGACGAGTTCATGCATAGTTTGCGCATAGTTTATGCACTTCCCGCATTGGCACGACGAGTTTGCGCAATTCGGACGGTGTCGTGCCGACTTGGGCACGCCTGTGTCATGCACAACCTCATCCTCATCAGATACCCACACGCAATTTCAGAAGTGGACCACGAAGATCCGGACACACATGATCTGATCCCTGGTGGATGGAGGACTGACCGACACCTGCAGGGGCTGCTGCCTCTAACCGGCCATCATACCCAGAAGGATGCAAAGGATCAGCGAGACTACCTGTCACATTACTACATGTCCCCTGCTGGTGCTGTCCCTTGGCAAGAAAGAATGGTAGTAGCTTCATGAGCTGCATCCACAGTTGTTCCATTTTTGAAATAAAAGAAACGAAACTCCCCCCCCAAAAAAAAGGCATGAAGGAATAGAAAATAAAAGACATTAAAGAAAAAAGCAAGAAAAAAAATTGCGAATGGCGAGAAGTGTCCGGGAAGCCCTATATATACCCCCGCACCGACGCGAGCGCCACTGTCGCGCAGTAGTTGTGAACTGCTCGTGAACTCGTCGTGAACTGCTCGTGCCATGCGCAAACTGTTCGTGAAGTGCGTAAACTAGTCGTGAACTGCTCGTGCCATCAATGCGTGACCGTGTCAGTGGGAAGGCACGGCCACGCTGCGACGCGCACCAATTCGTGAACATGTCGTGAACTACTCGTGAACTTGACGTGAGCTGTTCGTGAACTATTCATGGCAGTTCGTGACAGTCGTGGCATGGCGCGCACTTCCACGCACTGGCACGCATCCTCCCGCATCGTCCCGACGAGATCACAAACAGTTTGCACATAGTTCACGACCCGGTCGCGAAATTTTGTCGTGACCAAAATTTTGAACATTTCAAAATTCTCGTCCCGACATGGCACGCAGTCACGACGGGTTTACGCACACTTCACGCCAGTTTACGGCTAGTTTGCGCACTGGCACGACTCGAGTCGTGCCAATGCATGCCACGGAATCGTGCAAGTGTCAGCCTTGCATAAACCTATATTGACGGAGATCATCTCTGAAATGACAGAATCGAAGGTTTTACCTATATTCCTCGTTTTGAAATGACAGCTATCCAGAAGAGAAATAGGACCAATATGGACACAGGATTGTTTGTCATATTTTGATTATCCATCACTATTTTCACACTCAAAGAAAAATAAGCACAAATGCAAATATGACATTAAAGGACACGTATTTATGCAATGACTAATATTTAGAGCTTAAACATATAGGGGCGGTATATTTTATTTAAACACAGTATTGTAGCGATAAAGGTCATTGTGCAATTTGTTTCCTGCAAAACAAAGAAAAATTATTGGCGCCTCAACATTTCTTATTTGGTGAAACCTCCCTTATGGAGAAAAAATAAGATTGGAGACACTTCGATGGATCTTGGACCTTCCAGGCATATCTGTGAAGAATCTCAGTCATCCAGGTACATAGTAATCTGTGGTTGGTTGAAGAGAGCAACTGGACTTGCTTGAAGATTCTTGAAAACGTTTGGCCTCTCATCCGAAAGGCTTCCTCAGTTCTGTCTGACTGCCCTGTTTACATTATTTCGAATCAGCGGATCATCAGATTAACGTTTTTAAAACGATTCGCGTACACACACAATTTCTGTGCCCGCAACAAAACCGTTCCCCATGCACACAGCAACGCCAATACACGGATACGCTAATCACATGACTAATTAGACGGCACGTCACATGATCCCAGTGCATATCGGGCATGCGCAAGTCACTCACCACTTGCAAGTGGAAGGATGGCAAGCCTAAAGACCATTTTTTCATGGACGGACGACGAGGTCCAATTGTTACTAAACGTAACATTGGATTGTGAAACAACGGTGTTGGCTCAGGGTGTGGACTGGGAAAGTGTCCAAACAAAATATGGGGACATACTGGGCCGTTTTTTGGACCACTACCAGAGGATGCCAGAGGATGCCCGCGCAAGTGGGAAAGACTTCCCTCATGCGAAGGAGATGTCAAAAAGGTACACATTTGAAATATGTCTTTGTTTAAAACTGAAGTAAATATGAAATGTCGTTGTAAAAAATGAAGTATGCCAGTCTGTTATCGGCGGTACTGGTACTACAATGCGACCGTCGTTGTCCATGTTTTCCATGCTGTATTTCCGTCGACAAATAGCAGGAAGTGAAGTCCGCGACGTTTTTCAGCAGTCGCGTCACATGACCAACATGGCATGACCAACGCCAGCGAATCAGGAAGGTGGATGTCACAGTGACGTTGTCCAATGATGACGTCAGCTAGAGCTCAGCACTGCGTATCCTCGTTCCTCAATGTTTACACAGCACCGGATCAGATACGTACTGGGTTGAATACGTGGGCCCTGGTGGATTCAAATTGTTCCGCCTGTGGAGTCGTTTCCCGGCGTTTGAATGTGCACGGACAGTGCATCCGCAACGAAAACGATACGGATATGGTCTAATGTAAACACCACCTAAAATAGGTAGTATCCAGTATTTATCCTCTCATGGATCATCATAGAATCAGAATGCTGATGGCTGCATTGTAGGTGGCTGATAAAAGATGTCTTAGACACCCACCTCTGTTCAATGATGGTCGTTCCAGGTTGACAAAAATGAATGATCCTCTCTGAGGACTTCCAGAAAACTGGCAGACATCTTAGCCAGAGAGGATCGTTCATTTTTGTCAACCTGGAACGGCCATCACTGAACAGAGGTGGGGGTCTGGGACGTCTTTTATTGGCCACCTACAATGCAGCCATCAGGATTCTGATTCGGATTCTATGATGATCCATAAAAGGATAAATACCTGATACTCCCTTTAGTCAGACAGAACTGAGGAAGCCTTTTGGATGAGAGGCCAAACGTCTTCAAGAATCTTCAAGCAAGTCCAGTTGCTCTCTTCAACCAACCACAGATGACCTTCCAGGCAGAACATTTTTGAGATCCTTTACAGCTTGAACCATTTTTAGTCTAAAACAATAACAGACTTTCTGATAATTTTTTTTTTTAAACTGCAACTTGCTTGTGTTTATACTAACTATTATTTAGGGCGGTCACTGATTTTGCTCCCAACATTTTGCGAAAAAGATCAGATTATTTACAAAAAGAAAAACTTTTACGAGGATATTTTCCTCATGATGTTTGGGTGGAAAATTTCAATATTTGTGTGCATTTTTTTGTTTGCCAAAATGATGTACTTGCTAAGGGTGTCACTAATTCATATAGATTACTGTAGGTTGAACTTTATTCTTTTATAAGTACGAGAAGAAATTCATTAACCCTCATCCTACCATGCTATTTTACACCTTAATCTTACTATGTGGGGTCTGTTTGGACCCCAATACTTTTCTTTAAAATTAAAGCTTATAAAAGACAATCACCAGATAAGTTTTGTTCAGAACATCTTGTATTAATAACAGCAATACACTAAAGGGCCCAAGGCATAAAGAACACACTTAACCTTCATCCTACCAGCCAATTTTACATACACAAACTACCAGGCGGGGTCCGTATGGACCCCAGGAGGGAATACCTTGAAATCAGTGCAGTAAGAACCAATTCAATGCAGCAAACAGACATAACTTTATTGAAGAACAAAATCCACTATGGCTGAATATCAATGATGTATTATAAATGCAATAACATTGCAATAATATTGCAATAACTAGCATACATGTAGCAAATTATAGCGCCACAAAAAAAATTGGCATTATATACATGATTTTTGCAGCTCATGCAGCTGTAAAACATTCTGGATTACAACTTAGGTCTTTTCTTACAGAATTTAAAACAAAAAAGTAATTGTAAAATAATTTAGGGCTTTTGTTTTGCAGCCTGTGCTTATTGCAGCAGTGGGGTCCACACGGACCCCAAGAAGGAATGCCTTGGTAGTTTCATTACGGAACATAAAAGAAATAAAAGAAGTTAACTTTCAGTGTGCTATTCAATTATAAAATGAAAGACATAAATCCGGTTGGACCCCAGTAACAAATTAATTATACCTTCACAATGCAAAAAGCTGATCTTCCGGTGCTTTAGTGTTTTAATTAAGACATAAATTCCGACAAATTCATAAAACGGTGAGGCAGTATGTCACGTATTTTTAAAATGGCAAACAAACATATAGGTGCGGGGTCCAGATGGACCCCACTTGGTAGGATGAAGGTTAAAAATAACGATTTGCACTTTATTAAGAGCAATGCAATCAAGCACCCTTTCCTCCAATCCTCTCCTTATGTTCTTCCAGGCAATGAAAATCTGATACTACATCTGCCACAATAAACCAACACTAACTAGTGAGATTTGCTGGTTTGATTTTACAGCTGTTCTGTCCAGATTCAACCTTGAAAATAAAACCCTAGCAGAGAAAAAAAAAAAAAAAAAAAAAACACAACTCAATGAGCTACCTTGTTCTCCGACAGCGTTGTGTTAGCGTTAGCATAGCTCCAAGGGAATCATCTCTAAGTAAATGACATGAACCAGAGGCAGCTGTATAAACATCACACTCATCCCTGAAGAAGTGGCTTCCAGCAGCATACCGAGTCGATTTGGGCTTGAGGTTAAGTACACGTTTCAAATATTTGAGACGCCTTTTGGAAACCTTATATGAGATGAGACACTTCTAAAATGCCATTTCACTAAATGCCCATTTGACCATTCACAATTCTCCCATGCACTCATTTACGCTTCTCTTCCATCCTGACACCACTGCTTCCTTGCAAGTTTCTGTAAATTAAAAAGACCTTTAACAATACATACAAATGTGACTGTGCTTATATGGTTAAGAAAATGCTATTACACTGCAAAAAATAAAAATCTTAGGAAGTTTGTCTATTTTCAAGTCAAAACATCTAGCCACCCTTATTATAAGACATAATTGCCCAACAAGCAAAACCTCATTTAGCTAGAAAGGCTAGTTTTTAGACAGTCCATCTTGAAAATCTTGTATAGAGATCTTGCAGTCACGTGACCGGAAAGTACACAGCCACCATCTTGTCGGTCAAAAACACCGCTGAATATTGCTGCACTCGTGTACAGAATGGATCAATTTCAACCGACAGACTACACGGCTCATTTTTCTAATGAACAGATAACTAGATATATGTCTAAAATAAACAATCTACAGATTAGTGACCCTTATGGCTTTCCGGACGGAGTTTTCACGACCGGATTTTGAACTGCCAGCGGAATACCCGGACGTGTATAATTACCTCATTAACTTTCCCTCGCTGTTCAGTGGTGAAGCACTGCGTGCTTATAAATCTCTGGACAGTTATCTTTACAGAAATTCAGGATTTGTCAGCGACTCAGATGTGGCATCTTGTAAACAAGAATCCTCATTGGATGGGTAATAGGGTTGGGCGGTATTACGGTAAGAAGGTATCCCGAGGTATCCAAAAGTACCAACGGTATCGGTCTCATTACCGTCATTTTAAAAAAATATATAATATCTAAATAAATATGGAGTACATGAGGTCATAATATAAAATAATAAATTGAAGATCATCCCGAATAACTGTGTGATCGTATTTTCACTAATTCTATCAATTTCCTAAAGAAGTTTTCATCGCGTGCAGGGTTGTTTATGTCGTTACCATGGCAACCCTGCGTGACATTTTGGAGTCTGACAGAAAGCTTCGCAAGAGCCTGAGACCGGGGGTGTCATGGCTCAGATGGCTAAGGCACCGTACCATAAATCCGGGGACCCGGGTTCGATTCCGACCCGAGGTTATTTCCCGATCCCGTCTCTCTCTCCCCCGCTCATTTCCTGTCTCTCTATACTGTCCTATCTTTAAAAAAAAAAAAAAAAAGAGACTGAGACCGCGGTTGAAAGATGGCAAGTCAAGATAACGAGTTAGTGGCAAAAAAAAAAATACAACATCGGCAGTGCGGCAGCATTTTGGTTTCAAACCAAACGAAAAGGAAGAGCCAGCAATAATGTAAATGACCGCGCAAAATCGAAAAAAATCTAATATGTCCCCTAAGGCACACCATAGCCTGGGGTACTCCACTCCCACGAGATCTCCAATGAGTTGTGTTTTGAGTAGGTTACATGAGTAACAACAAGGTAAAATAATATAGGCTAACGTATGACATTTGGGATGTGGGTAATAAACGTTTGAAATGTCATCTACTGAAGAAACGGAAGAAAACATCGTAGCGTAAACTGTTGGGTTTCTGGTGGGAATTAGCAATGCGCTTGCTATCTTTGTTGGGTGTGTTAAACCGTATGGATTTAAGTGGAATAATTGTAAGGAGTTATGTGATCAAGACAACGTTTTAAGCAAGGTAAGGCCATTTGATTATTAATTTCCCCGCCATGGCATGACGTGGGCCCATATGATTTTGCCTTGTGCAGCTATCGCGCATTTGAATTAGGTTCGCCTCATTTGCGCTGAAGAATATGGTTTATCGCGCAGTCTAAACGGACTTGGGTGTTGGTTGATTCTTTCTTTTTTTTATTTCCCATGCTTGAAAGGGTATGATCCTGCTCATCGTGTACTTTTTTTTGATGGAGCAGGTGAAATAGTGCTGCAAATGGCGTTTCAACGCAGACATGTGTAAACGACAGTTGAATGCTATTTTCAAGATGAAGGAAGAGTTGCGTGATGCTTTGAAATATCTCTTAATCCATTCATCGATGCACAAAATTCGCTTTGCTGCTTAATCCATACCACAATGCACACAATTCGCTATGCTGCTATTAAATAGTACATTTGAGGCATAGGCGCACGTTACACAGTAGGCCAAAACAAAATATTTTTTTCTCGGTAATACCGTATACCCCGGGAAAACACAGAGACGGTTTAAAGGTATCAAAATTTGGATACCGCCCAACCCTAATGGGTAAGTCACTTAAGTATTACTAGTACTGATACTAGATGCACTGACCAGCCGATTATAGAATAGAATAAGGTAATTCCAGCTGTAATTCCAAATCGTCCGTCTTGTTTACATGGATCTGGCGTTGGAGAGGTAGAGGCTTAGCAGTGGAGGTTTGAGTGGCTGTTTTCTGAGCTTAGTCAACAGGCCGGCTCTGCAGCCTCGCTTTTGCTTCCGCTCCCGGCGCCGCCTCCTTCGCTTTGCTTCCGATAACAATCCACGGAGACCCCGCTGGTCTCGCTATCTCGTCCGGAATGTTGTGCATGCGATGGAAATCGCTACAAACCGTCATTTTCTGCTGGAAACCAATGTCCAGTAAGTCCATACGGTTGTAGTGGATATTGAAGTCCGGTACAGACGAACAACACGCAAAAATACACCCAAAAAACATAAAAACCGTGCACAGGTAGGGAGAGCTTGTAGCCGCAGCCGTTGTAGTAGAATTGTATATAGTAGGGTTTTCCAGAAGAAAAGGTAGAAGTAAAAGCAGAACCAGAAGTAGAAGGCGGAATATGGCGTTTGACCGACAAGATGGCGTCTGTCACAATCTGGATCGGCTGTGATGTCACATGCAAGTGCTCCATAGACAAAATGTCTTGGAAAAGTCTTATTTGGAGCACCTTTGAAAATAAAACACGTTTTTTTTTTAAACAAGTACGTACATTTTGGACATTTGTCAAATGCAGTTCATCTTGTTTCAAGAAAAAAAAAGTATGCTTGTTTTGGGAATAAATGAACTTTACTGAAATCTTTGAATCTAGTGCCCCCAAAATGCACTGTTGCTTTGGCGTTGTGTAAGCACTGTAAGTCAAAATGCGTAGACGTTTTTTTATTATTATTTTTTTTTATTTTTTTTTGGGGGGGGGGACCTGAGGTCCTGGGGAAGTGGAATCTTAAGAGATGTTTTAATGTTTGAATGTTGAAATGGGGAAAAAAAAAAAAAAAACTTGTTGCAATGCTACACGTGTCGTCAACTTGATTCAAGATAGTCTCTGGTCTCATATCTAGAGTATTTTACTAATTACAGGTCACAAAAGGAGAATCTTTTAAGCGAGCAATGCTTAGTTGTAGAATTTAACAATCCTAATATTAGTATATTTATCTTAAATTCAGTTTTCACTGCTAAGACTTTGTCATGAATTTAAGTGAAATACCCTTAAAATGAAATAAATAAAAACGACTTGAATGGCTAAATGTAAGAAGTACGATCTTGTTATAAGAACTATTTTGATTATTTTGAGTTAATCAGATCTCACATAATAAGTTCCCCAATTTTATTTTGGAATTATTTTATCTAAAAACAGGTTAGATTTTTCATCTTACTTTAAGAAATCTTACCAAGTCAAATTTGACTAGTTCCATTGGCAGATTTTTTTTCACCTGATTCAAGCAAATATGCTTTGTTTTAATCTTTTATTTCTTCTTTTTGAAAGGCCATTTTTTTGCAGTGTAGTTTAAAAAAGATGCTAGGAGGGGACTTCAAAAAGTTCTCAGCCTCACTCAGAAAACGTCACAGGAGAAAGATTGTTCTTGCATTATTTTTTTCAACATAGTCCCTTTTAACTTCAATACACTTGGTCCACTGATGTTCAAGCTTCATTATCCCTTCGTGGAACGTGGTCACATCTTGAGCCTCCAGATCCTCCTCAACAGCACGGATGACTTCATCATTCTGAAAATGGCGACCATGCAAGTGGGATTTCAGTTTGGCAAACAGACAGAAGTTAGACGTTGCCAGATCTGGTAAGTAAGGTGCACGGGGCAACAGTTCAAAGCCACATTTGGTTGCCTCTGCCCCTGCCACCTGTGCTGTGTGGATGGACGCATTGTCCTGGAGCAACATCACGCCAGCTCGAAGCTTTCTTTCCTCTCCTTTCTTCTTTGATCACCTTTCATTTGAGTTTTTGTGGCCAGTGACATAAGGCTTTATAGTATACAGTTATGTCCCAAAATGGGAGTTACGCCCTTGATTCCAGGTGAGGCCAAGAACTTTTTGAAGTACCCTTGTATATGTTAACTACCACATACAGTAAGTGTTGTACATTTTTTGCAGGTTGCCAATAGGCATGTAACGATATCATCTCATCTCATTACCTCTAGCCGCTTTATCCTGTTCTACAGGGTCACAGGCAAGCTGGAGCCTATCCCAGCTGACTACGGGCAAAAGGCGGGGTACACCCTGGACAAGTCGCCAGGTCATCACAGGGCTGACACATAGACACAGACAACCATTCACACTCACATTCACACCTACGGTCAATTTAGAGTCACCAGTTAACCTAACCTGCATGTCTTTGGACTGTGGGGGAAACCGGAGCACCCGGAGGAAACCCACGCGGACACAGGGAGAACATGCAAACTCCACACAGAAAGGCCCGCGCCGGCCACGGGGCTCGAACCCAGAACCTTCTTGCTGTGAGGCGACAGTGCTAACCACTACACCACCATGCCGCAATATAACAATATAATTTGACGATAAATCGCAATACAAATTTATGACGATTCAAATCGATAAAAAAAATAAAAAAAAACAAGATTAGACTGTGTAACCTTAGTTTTTCCTAGCTGTAATTGTGTCATTTAAACAACACAGGGTGCAATAAAGTACAATAGTGGGAATGCAAGAGACTTCACTGTAGGCGGAAGTAACAGCTCTAATGCAGCGAAAAAACTAATAAAACAGCTCAATAATGGTGTGGCAGCGGGGGCGTGGTCAAGCGCCGCTCTGTGACAGGAGGGCGGAGTCGGGGAAGGTAAGTGGCAGAATCGCGACACCTGAGGGTAATTAACCTGTGTTTTGTGTGTGTTTTCCCCAGTAAACCGCGCCCTACTTAAGGAGGGAAAGGGAGAGCGGAAGAGAGCTTCTTCCCGAGCAGAGACGACAGTGTGTGCGCGTGCGTGTCTCTGACTGTCGGTTTACATTGCGAGACCGAAATGTTCTGCAATAAAGCCTTCTGTAAACCTTGATCTCTGTCCTGCCATCCTCTGTGCTCCACCCACACGCTATTCACGCTACAGTGGTGCCAAAACCCGGGAAGGTGGAGCATCAGTCCTGCAGCCCCATGGAATCCTCCCCGTTCGCAGACTTGGTCCACGCCCTCGCCACGGCTCAGCAGAGCCAGCACCAGGCACTCGTCACGCTCTGGAAAGAGCAGGAGCGCCGCTTCGAAGCCCTGGTGCTGGCTCAGCAGGAAGATCGAGAGGTGTTCCGGCGTCTCCTCGCGTCGGCGGGGTCCACCAGCGCCCCGGCCGCGGGCCCGTCTCCCCTCACCTTAACTAAGATGGGCCCGCAGGACGACCCCGAGGCTTTCATCACGTTGTTCGAGCAGGTCGCCGAAGCCTCGGGGTGGCCGATGGAGCAGCGCGCGGCGCGCCTCCTCCCCCTCCTGACGGGAGAGGCGCAGCTGGCCGCACTACAGCTCCCCGCCAAATCGCCGGCTGGCCTACGCCGACCTTCGCCGGGCTGTCCTCCAGCGCGTGGGGCGCACGCCGGAGCAGCAGCGCCAGCGCTTCCGCGCGCTGCGGATGGAGGAAGTCGGCAGCCCGTTCGCGTTCGGCCAGCAGCTCCGGGACGCCTGCTGGCGGTGGCTGAGGGCCGAAGATCGCGACGCCGAGGGAATCATCGACCAGGTGGCACTGGAACAGTTCATCGCCCGCTTACCAGCCGGAACCGCGGAATGGGTCCAGTGCCACCGCCCGGCGTCGCTGGATCAGGCCGTAGGACTGGCGGAGGATCATCTGGCGGCTGTTCCGGCGGCAGGACAACCAAAGACATCGTCTTCTCTCTCCTCTCTCTCTTTCTTCCCCCCCTCCTCCCGTGTCCCGTCCTCGCCCCATTCCCCCACCACGGAGGCGGGGGCCGGCTCCACCCCAGCCGGCCCGCCGCACCCGTGGTGCCCTCCTGTTTCTCCCTTCTGTGTCTGTGTCTCCCCCCCTCAGGTGAGTGAGCCTCAGAACACAGCTGCAGAAGGAAGGCCCGGGCCAGTTTGCTGGCGCTGCGGGGAACCGGGCCACCTGCAGCAACAGTGTGCAGCGATGGAGGTGGGGGCGGTGGTGCGGATACCCGACGAGCCAGAGGCTGCCCTCGATCGGGCCGGAGCGTATCGCATACCGGTAAGTGTACAAGGGGCTACATATCAGGCGTTGGTGGATTCAGGCTGCAATCAGACCTCGATCCGCCAAAGCCTGGTGCAAGACGAGGCATTGGGGGGAGCACAAGGGGTGAAGGTGTTGTGTGTGCACGGGGATATTCACAACTACCCGTTGGTGTCGGTCCACATACATTTCAGAGGGGAAAAATCAATAGTGAAGGCGGCGGTTAATCCTCGCCTTACCCACTCTTTGATCTTGGGGACTGATTGGCTGGGATTTCGGGGTTTGATGGCACGCCTAGTAAAGAGTGGGTCCTGCCGGTTGATAGGGGAGGGTCCCGGTGTCGCTTTGGCTGGAGCTGCGGTCGCAGAGCCGTCTACATCATGTCCGCGACAGAGTGAGGAGCCCCCGGCCCCTCCTCTTTCTATTGGGGAATCCCTCGTGGATTTCCCACTGGAACAATCGCGAGACGAGACTCTGCGACACGCGTTTGACTAAGTGAGAGTAATCGATGGTCAAAAGCTCCAGCCGAACGCTACCCCGTCCTTCCCCTATTTTTCTATTTTGAAGGATAGGTTATACCGAGTGACGCAGGACACTCAGACGAAAAGAGCGGGTCACCCAGTTGTTAATTCCAAAGAGCCGCCGGGAATTGGTATTCCAGGCGGCTCACTTTAATCCCATGGCTGGACACCTCGGGCAGGATAAGACACTCGCCCGGATAATGGCCCGATTCTATTGGCCGGGGATTCGCAGCGACATCCGTAAGTGGTGTACGGCGTGCCGCGAATGCCAGTTAGTAAATCCAGCGGCCATTCCAGAAGCACCCTTGCGCCCCGACCATTAATCGAGACCTCGTTCGAAAGAATTGGGATGGATCTCATCGGGCCATTAGACCGGTCAACATGAGGGTACCGCTTTATATTGGTTCTGGTGGACTATGCAACGTGATACCCGGAAGCGGTGCCTCTTCGCAATATCTCAGCACGCAGTATTGCAGAGGCCCTCTTCCACGACATCTCCCGGGTTGGAATCCTGAAAGAGATTCTGACTGACCAGGGCACCTCGTTTATGTCACGAACACTGAGCGAACTGTATGGGCTACTGGGTATTAAGCCGATCCGCACCAGCGTTTATCACCCACAGACGGACGGTTTAGTTGAACGGTTCAATCGCACCCTCAAGAATATTATCAAAGAATTTGTAAGTGAGGACGCACGTAACTGGGATAAGTGGCTTGAACCCTTGTTGTTTGCAGTGCGAGAGGTCCCCCAAGCCTCCATGGGGTTCTCCCCGTTTGAATTATATGGGCGTAAGCCGCGCGGCATCTTAGATGTACTGCGGGAAAATTGGGAGGAGGGACCTTCACAGAGCAAAAACGAGATTCAGTACGTTATGGATCTGCGCGCAAAACTCCACACGCTCACCCACCTAACTCAGGAGAATTTGTGGCAGGCCCAGGAACGGCAAACCCGCCTGTACAAGTGCACGCGCCTTAGAGAGTTCACTCCGGGAGATAAGGTACTCGTTCTGTTGCCCACGTCGAGCTCCAAATTAATCGCCAAGTGGCAAGGACCCTTTGAGGTCACACGGCGAGTCGGGGACGTCGATTATGAGGTTAGGCGAACGGACAGGGAGGGGGCGCTACAGATCTACCACCTCAATCTGCTAAAACTCTGGAACGAGGAGGTCCCCGTGGCGTTGGTGTCGGTAGTTCCGGAGAAGGCGGAGCTGGGGCCGGAGGTCCAAAAAGGGACATTGGCATCTCGTACCTCTCCGGTCCCCTGTGGAGACCACCTCTCCCCGACCCAACTCACGGAGGTCGCCCAGTTGCAGGCCGAGTTTTCGGATGTGTTCTCGCCCCTGCCCGGTCGCACTAACCTCATAGAACACCACATAGAGACGCCCCCGGGGGTGGTAGTGCGCAGCCGTCCTTATAGATTACCCGAACACAAAAAAAAGGTGGTTCGGGAACAACTTCAGGCCATGCTTGAAATGGGCATCGTCGAGGAGTCCCACAGTGACTGGAGCAGCCCGGTGGTCTTGGTTCCTAAGGCCGACGGCTCGGTCCGGTTCTGTGTGGACTATAGAAAAGTCAACGCGGTGTCTAAATTTGATGTGTACCCAATGCCTCGTATTGATGAGAAGCTCGATCGACTAGGCACGGCTCGCTTTTACTCGACACTGGATTTGACGAAGGGATATTGGCAGATCCCCTTGACTCCATTATCCCGGGAAAAAAACGGCCTTTTCCACACCGTTTGGCTTACACCAGTTCGTCACACTTCCGTTTGGGCTGTTTGGGGCGCCCGCTACGTTTCAGCGGCTGATGGACCGGGTCCTCCGGCCCCACGCCACCTACGCGGCCGCTTACCTAGACGACATCATTATTTATAGTAATGACTGGCAGCGGCACCTGCAACACCTGAGGGCCGTCCTTAGGTCGCTGAGGCGGGCGGGGCTCACTGCCAACCCGAAGAAGTGTGCGATTGGGCGTGTGGAAGTACGGTATCTGGGCTTCCACTTGGGTAACGGGCAGGTGAGCCCCCAAATTAAGACAGCAGCGATTGCGGCTTGCCCGAGGCCCAAGACCAAAAAGGGGGTGAGACAGTTCCTGGGGCTGGCTGGCTATTATCGTAGGTTTATACCTAATTATTCGGATGTCACCAGCCCGCTGACTGACCTCACTAAAAAGGGGGCGCCAGATCCGGTCCAGTGGATGGAGCAGTGCCAGCGGGCTTTCTCTGAGGTAAAGGCTGCACTGTGTGGGGGGCCACTTTTGCACTCCCCTGACTTCTCTCTCCCTTTTTTGTTGCAGACGGATGCGTCGGACAGAGGGCTGGGAGCTGTTTTGTCCCAGCGGGTGGAGGGAGAGGATCGCCCCGTCCTATACATCAGCAGAAAGCTGTCAGTGCGTGAGGGGCGCTACAGCACCATCGAGAAAGAGTGCCTGGCGATCAAGTGGGCGGTCCTCGCCCTCCGTTACTACCTGCTGGGGCACTCTTTCACCCTCTGTTCGGACCACGCGCCCCTCCAGTGGCTCCACCGCATGAAGGATGCCAACGCGCGGATCACCCGTTGGTATCTGGCACTCCAACCCTTCAACTTCAAGGTGGTCCACAGGCCGGGGGCGCAGATGGTCGTGGCGGACTTCCTCTCCCGTCGGGGGGGGGAGTCGGCTGCGGGCCGGACGGGTGCCCGGCCTGAGTCAGGTGGTGGGGGTATGTGGCAGTGGGGGCGTGGTCAAGCGCCGCTCTGTGACAGGAGGGCGGAGTCAGGGAAGGTAAGTGGCAGAATCGCGACACCGGAGGGTAATTAACCTATGTTTTGTGTGTGTTTTCCCCAGTAAACCGCGCCCTACTTAAGGAGGGAAAGGGAGAGCGGAAGAGAGCTTCTTCCCGAGCAGAGACGACAGTGTGTGTGCGTGCGTGTCTCTGACTGTCGGTTTACATTGCGAGACTGAAAAGTTCTGCAATAAAGCCTTCTGTAAACCTTGATCTCTGTCCTGCCATCCTCTGTGCTCCACCCACACGCTATTCACGCTACAAATGGGAAAGAGATGTTGTGTGATTGACTGTACAAATAGATTTAATAAGAAATCAGAGCTCTTTTTACAGACTGCTGAAAGCTAAAGAAAAGAGAAGCAAATTGTGGCAGCGGGGGCATGGTCAAGCGTCGGTCTGTGACCGGAGGGCGGAGTCAGGGAAGGTAAGTGGCAGAATCACTGCACCTGATGTCTGTTAACCTGTGTTTGTGTGTCTTCCCACGCCCTATATAAGGAGAGAGAGAGCAGAGGAAGGGAGCTCTCTCCCCAACCAGACAACTGATGTGTGTGCGCGCGCGTGTCTGTGGTACTGGGGGATTGTAACAGCTGAAAATAAAAGTTTTGAAAACGCAGTTCTGGCCTGCCGTACTTCTGTGCTCCACCCACCCGCTCAAAGTCTTACACAAATGTTATTTAGAAAAGGTCAACTTTTTTCATTTTTAATAAAAGGAATATTTTCATTCAATAATTATTGCTTGTTATTAAGAAAGTGAAACGAAAGAATTTTTTTTTTAAATTTAATAAAAGGAACATTTAAGTTGATAAAGAATAGGAAAGTAAAGGTTGCATTTTTGGGGGAATAAAATTTCTTTAATTTTTGTCAACCATATTATGGGAAAATCAAATCGTGAGCCCAAGATCATGAATCGAATGGAATCATGTACAGTATCGTGTGAATCATTACATGCATAATTGCCAACAATTCTGGAGTCGACTATCATATAAAAGCTGGCATAAAATTCAGATCTCAGTGATTTATAAGTACCCCTGCTGTTATGATTGTATGTTTGACTTCGGGTGTTTGGGTTTTATTTCCACACAATAAACTTAAAGTTACTTAAGCAATAGTGTTTCTCCAGTTATATGTGCCCAAATATAAATAGATTTGCAATCAATACATTAAATGCATCATTACTAAAAAGAAAATCAGCTAAACATGGGCTGACCAGAATTTGACCATCAGAGGAGTCGTCTCTGATGTATTTCTGAAAACTCTGTTATCTATTAGCCACTCTGTATAACCAATTACATAAAAGGGTAACAATAAAAAGTTGTACTATTCGGCATTAAGAACATATGTACAGTAAACACTTCAAATATGTAACAATTGTTTTTCTGTATTAGACCCTGACACTAAGAAATTTATACTAATACCTTCAACCCAAACAAAAGCTCAACCATCAACAGCGTCTTCTCGGTTTTACTCTCAAACAAAAATAGAAACTAGAACAATCAAACTCTTGATCCTGCAATGAAAACCAGCAGTTTTCTCTGTTCTAACCAGAACATAATTATTCCCAAATGGAGAATCTCCTGAGCGACTTGCACATCCATCCCCCAGCTGTGTTTCAATTCCACCATTGACACATGATCTCCAATTACCTCCACTCTGCAGAGCCGTGGCTTTGATTGCCATCATCTGGTGCTCTCCTGGGGTCAAAATTCTCCCAAATTATCACATTTTTCTAAGTAATTTCAACTTTATTTAAAGAAGATACCAACTGTGATCAGTACTTTAAATTCAATGGTCACTCCATTAGCCTGGAAGCCCATTTAATTTTCAGCATTTCTACAGCAAGTAAAGGATAACGATATGGTTGCTAAGACAACAAGCCACACCTCCTGGCGCAACAATGACATTTGTAAATTAAATTTAAAACATAAATAAATAAAAATCACAAGCATGACAGAGTGGTAGCTCCGCTGTTAAGATTCTGCACTACTGACCGGAAGGTTGTGAGATCAGATCCCAGTACTACTACAAAGCCTTGAGTAAGATCCTTAAAGTGCTAGTCTTGTGGAAATGACTTCATAAAATCCCGGGTTTTCTGTGTGCGATATGCTCAAAAAGGCAGAGCTGGACACAGTACCCAACTTCATTACTTAAGTCAAAGTACAGATCCCACTGGTCAAATGTTACTCTGATACAAGTGAAAGTTGTCCAGTCAAATTTTCACCAAGTACTGAACTACTTGCTTTTAAAAATACTTAAGTACATTTTCTTTCAACACGTTGTATTATTGCCACAACGCTTACAAAACCTAATGCCTCTGAAGCAACCTACTGGATTGACAAAATGAACGCATGCTGTGCCATCATGGTGGTTTAACGTTAAGCTAGATAGTCAGTGACGCACCACCTGACATGCTAGCAAACTCTTTTCAAACTTGAAATCATATTGGGTAGCTAACATTACTAGAAGAAAAAAGATTTCTACATTGTTTATTTGGCAAGATTATGCTAAAGCATTTCTGAAAGGACTTCAGATAAGTTAACGTTATTCATGTTAGCGTAACTCCATGTTTGCATGCTAACTAACAGTGTCCAAGTTAACTAGCTATGTGTAAACGTTAGCTGTGGACAAGGCGATGGCAACTTGGCGGGAAAATCCATAGAAAGTCATTTGACTAACCAGACTGCATAGCTATTGTAATGTTATCGCTAGCTCTAAAAGCACAGACAACTCCATTGCAAGCTTTCTCTTGGAATAAAACGTTTATATATCTCAATATGCTCCCGCAGGTTGGAGAGCGAGTTTTTGTAGGCCGTGATGTGGTTCGTTTTAGACAAACATTTAAAATAAAACAAATCTTTAATCCTTTCAGAAAACTGAAACATGGGTTCGTGGGCCATGGGTGCGAGCATTCCCCAGAAGAAGCGCCTCCTTCCATTCTGCCATCAACTGATCATGTTCAAATAACGCTGCTGAGAAACTGAACTTGATTTTATAGTCAGTGGACGTGACGCGACCCGAGTGATTACTGAGAAGTTGTTTCAGTGTCACCTGCAAAACAACCAATCACGTTTTAGAAAAGAAACCATCCACTTTCAAAGCTGCTTCATAGGAACGAGGACCTTGATATAGTGAAAAGTACGATATTTGTCTTTCAAATGTAGTGAAGTTAAAGTCATAAGTTTCTTAAAAAAAAAAAAAACAATCCCAGATACTCAAAAAGTGTACTTAAGTACAGTACTCAAATAAATGTACTTTATTACAGTTCACCCCTGCAAATATGTTGTAAAGTTCGCCGATAAGGGCGGCACGGTGGTGTAGTGGTTAGCGCTGTCGCCTCGCAGCAAGAAGGTCCGGGTTCGAGCCCCGTGGCCGGCGAGGGCCTTTCTGTGCGGAGTTTGCATGTTCTCCCCGTGTCCGTGTGGGTTTCCTCCGGGTGCTCCGGTTTCCCCCACAGTCCAAAGACGTGCAGGTTAGGTTAACTGGTGACTCTAAATTGACCGTAGGTGTGAATGTGAGTGTGAATGGTTGTCTGTGTCTATGTGTCAGCCCTGTGATGACCTGGCGACTTGTCCAGGGTGTACCCCGCCTTTCACCCGTAGTCAGCTGGGATAGGCTCCAGCTTGCCTGCGACCCTGTAGAACAGGATAAAGCGGCTACAGATAATGAGATGAGATGCTATTTGGCAGCGCATAGGAAAGTGTATCAGACCTGAGACCTCGCACTGCAAAATCTTTACATGATCCACAGATAGTATTTGTGGTAAAGTGTGTGTGTAGCTGTGCACTCAAATCTCGGTTTTTGATCTCACACGGCCACACACACACACACACACACACACACACAACTGCCAATGATCTTCCATACATCTTCCTTTTTGGCTGTATCTTTGTACAGCTTGTGCTTGTCTTCATAAAGCATGGGATTCTTTGATACTTCTATAATCAGCTTCTCCTTCACTGATACAACAAGGATGTACAAAAACAGCATGTGCTCAGACAACGCCACATGTAAACAATTACCTGATCGGTCAGATGTTTTATCGGATCAGGTTCAGGTCTGGGAAAATAAAATAAATCGGTCCAGAAGCAATCTCACCGTTATTGATAAACCCAGGCCTGGGCTATAGGTATCGTTATCGGTCTGGTGTGACGACCAACCACAAACTGCAGGGGACTGATTTATTTATAGTTATCGGTATTGTGGGATCGAGCCTTTTGTAGGTATCATGTGCCATCTTGTGTCTAAGAACTACAACTCCCAGCCAACTTCCGCATTGACTGTCACGCCTGGGCGGGATCACGTGCATCATATCCAATCTTGAATACACAAAATCATTAATTACACCTACACTTTAGGCACACCAGATCCATTACATTCTTAAGAATGCAATGGATTTGAAGTCAGATTAAATAAAGGAAATTTAAAAAAAAAATAATAGCACAAATAAAACCTGTATACACTACCGTTCAAAAGTTTGGGGTCACCCAGACAATTTTGTGTTTTCCATGAAAAGTCACACTTTTATTTACCACCATAAGTTGTAAAATGAATAGAAAATATAGTCAAGCCATTTTTCTGGCCATTTTGAGCATTTAATCGACCCCACAAACTCAATCTGCTCAAAGGAAGGCCAGTTTTAAAGCTTCTCTAAAGAGCTCAACTGTTTTCAGCTGTGCTAACATGATTGTACAAGGGTTTTCTAATCATCCATTAGCCTTCTGAGGCAATGAGCAAACACATTGTACCATTAGAACACTGGAGTGAGAGTTGCTGGAAATGGGCCTCTATACACCTATGAAGATATTGCACCAAAAACCAGACATTTGCAGCTAGAATAGTCATTTACCACATTAGCAATGTATAGAGTGGATTTCTGATTAGTTTAAAGTGATCTTCATTGAAAAGAACAGTGCTTTTCTTTCAAAAATAAGGACATTTCAAAGTGACCCCAAACTTTTGAACGGTAGTGTATGTACCTGCTGAAACAGTTACCGGAGAATCAACCATAGTTTTAAATGTATTCACCCAGCTGCTCTGATTGACTTGGATTTGGGTTTCCTTTTGTTTTATTTAACGTTCCAGCCTTTTAATTTTGGACCACCGAGCTTTCTTATCTGATCTCAGAGGTAGGCAATTATCACACTGTAAATCAGAGGAAAGAGGTGGACTTGATGATGGCGGTCTTGTAAAGTCTGGAGTGAGAGGTGCAGGAGTACTTGAATGAGAGAGTGGAGTTGTAAAACTATTTTATAGTTGCAGAGATACTGTGATTTTAGTAAAAAATCAAAATCAATAACGGTAATTGCGCGCTGACCCCCACCACACATACACACCCCTCTACCCAACATGGCACAGAATAGAAAGGGTCTACAGGGTCCTAACTGGTACTGTTAGAACCAGAAAAGGTTGTAGTTTTATGAGCAACTTCGTTTTGGAGGTGAAGCCGAACAAACTCCTGGCTGCTGTGCGCTCGCTGCACACAATGCGTATGGCACAACATGTCACCCACTTCTGCTGGCTCCAGCACTGAAAGTGACTAACACAAGCTTGACCCTTACTGTGCAGTGAGTTCTTTGGGATGGTGCTTCTGACTTTTGTTTCCAGATCGTAGGAGCTGCTCCGTCTACCAGACGTCGCTCAAATCCTTCTATGTGAATTTGCCTCATAAATTTATCTTTTTCAAAATGTATGGCGCAGACACCAAACTGTCCTGTCCGTACAAATCGAACCCGTTCATTCTGTAAGTGTCCTGCCGACTTTGGGCTATAACGGGTCAAAATTCCACTTTAATGGGCTACACTTGAACAGCCTTGAACGACACACCTCTTAGGAGGCATGCTTTGGTTTTAATTTTGTTTTGGAATTTAAAAAAAAAATAAAAAATTCGTTAAAAATGTGGTACACCTTGCAAAGCAGACGAAGCCAGAAATGCCATGAACTTTCAAGCGTTGCGCATGACATCACTTCCTTTGAATTAACAATAATTCACCAGGAACGCATTCGTGTAATGGCGGACTCAAAGAACCAAACTTTACCAGCTAAATAGAACATGTTCCTGGTCTCATTAAAATACAAATTAGACAGTAAACTATTCAACATGTCTAGTTTTAGAAGGTATAATTTCCAGGGGTGATGTCATTTTTGTAAGACTAGCACTTTAACTCCTCCGCTGCTCATCTCCGTACTGATACAGATCACTTCAGTGTCTAAGTAGCAAATGACAAATTCTGTTTGGAAAGTCTGCCCAATTTCTGAGCTCAAAGTGTTGGGAACTTTGCAGGGATGTCATCACAAATATGGTCCATGGTCTACTATTTTGTGTCCATGATGGATACAACCATGTCCTAATATTCGGCATCTCAGGTGAAAATTCAAATTCAGTCCCAACTGCTTGAAACTGCTCATTGAACTCAGAACTGAATGAACAAGAACATTTTTTTACAGAATTAAAATATGTTTATCTGTTCTTGAGACATTACAAAGCAAAGATTGAAAAAACGGCTTAATTTTGAGAAAACTGCCGTAATATTCTGTATGAGGATCACATGGTCCAAAATGGGCCTCATTAACCAATGAGATCAAATGTTTTTTCTTAATAGCGTTTCTATTTTTCAAGATATTGACATGGAAATTGGCGGCACATAGATGGTTGTATTCTGAATACAAAGCTTGAAAAATTAGTAAAACAATTATGCAAATTAGTATTAATTATGCTACTTAGGTAAGACCAGTAAAATTGGTACACTCAATAAAAAAAGTAATAAAAGGATTATTTCTAACACCCTGTCTGTATGGTGAAATACCGTGACCGAGGTCTTGAAAGTACTGAGCGAGGCCCTCTGGGCCGAGGTCAGTATTCAAGGCCGAGGTCACGGTATTTCACCATACGAACCGACCTTAAGCTGGTAAATAATATATATTTTTTTTTCTTAACCAAATTCTAACAGAAAATGAGAGCGCCCGAAAGGGAAAACCGAGCCGAGCCGCCATTTTGAATCCTCATTCATGGCTGTAATGCAAATGGCTTCCTCCTCGGTATACAAGTGCACTTCCATGGCAGGAAAAAAAAAAAAAAACTACATTTTGCCGCCTATGTAGTCCCCTATTTATACAAAATTGAGTCATTCAGGATTCAGCCAGGGCGGCACGGTGGTGTAGTGGTTAGCACTGTCGCCTCACAGCAAGAAGGTCCGGGTTCAAGCCCCGTGGTCGGCGAGGGCCTTTCTGTACAGAGTTTGCATGTTCTCCCTGGTTTCCCCCACAGTCCAAAAGACATGCAGGTTAGGTTAACTGGTGGCTCTAAATTGACCGTAGGTGCGAATGTGAGTGTGAATGGTTGTCTGTGTCTATGTGTCAGCCCTGTGATGACCTGGCGACTTGTCCAGGGTGTACCCTGCCTTTCGCCTGTAGTCAGCTGGGATAGGCTCCAGCTTGCCTGCGACCCTGTAGAACAGGATAAAGCGGCTACAGATAATGAGATGAGGATTCAGTCATACTTTTGCTCGGCGTTAGCAACAGTTACAGGTTTTTAGCTTTCTCCTGAAATGTTTTCTTTTATTTCTTCTTCCTCAGGGTAGTAAAACTCGCTTTCGCTGTGAACACTGTCATTATCGCTATCCATGATGTAAAATTAATGCTATTCTCCTGAGAAATGCTGGCAAAAATTATAAAATTTTTGATAATCTTATAAACAAATCTTAAAAAAAAAAAGAAAAATGTTGACAAAAATGTTGTTGTGAACGAGCGAGTCGCCAGAGATCCGTAACCGGGGTCCGTAACTGGGGTCCGTATCGTAGGATACGGACCCGCTCACCAGCCAATCAGAGTGCAGGATTTGATGGAAACCGCACCACGAAAAAAATAATGATTATTTCGATTAATATTCACAGCTTTCAAGGTGAACCTTGAAAAAACTGGTCCACGTCAAATAAACAATTCCAGTTAATTGAACTGAAATTGGACACTCGTGTTTCTGACTTCCGTTTTGTTTTTTTTGTTTAACTTCGACCACTAAGATCTCAGTATTTTTCATCAAAACAACGAGTTATATTCTAAAATAGTTATTTATTTACAGGAATCAGTTTTATTTGAAAAAATAAGTAGGTAAAGCTATGAAAACTCACTTCAAAGTCTCCTGTGAATCATAACATAAAAACCAGCTGATGGAAAATTTTGCTGAGTCCATCAGAAACAGTGAGAGCGAGAGAACATCCCTATAAAAGTTATCTGATTGATATTCATGGGAAATCCAGTCAGAAACCGATCAGGAGAGAGAGACACACACACAGAGAGCCTGACTGCTTTCCCGTGATTCACAAAGCACTGGCAGTTTCACGACGTCACACGAGACGCCATTTTGAATCTTCATTCACAGCTCTTTTTACTCTGTTGTACCAACTTCAACCTGCCGTTACTCCCAAAGTACTGAACAGATTTTAACCAGATACATTTCTTTGGAAAGCAGAAATAAGATTTTTAATGATAGTATTCACAATAGGAAATATTCAAGCGTTAAGCAAGACCGATATGGAAACTTAGATGAACGTCTGCATGCGCAGTTTTCACAGCATGGCCAGCGAGCGTCTGACATGCCTACTAATGTATGAGAACCTGGCGAGCAATTTCAGTCTCTGATCTGCCACTTACAGGTGAAAAAATGAAATATCTGCTGTCTTTTCTAGCCACAAGCTTCAAAATCCTGAAGGCTTGCATGGACAGTTTCCCAATTGGAAGAAAAACTTTTCAACTGCAACAGTGAGCTTTCCATCTCAAGATACAGTGGTGCTTGAAAGTTTGTGAACCCTTTAGAATTTCCTATATTTCTGCATAAATATGACCTAAAACATCATCAGATTTTCACACAAGTCCTAAAAGTAGATAAAGAGAACCCAGTTAAACAAATGAGACAAAAATATTATACTCGGTCATTTATTTATTGAGGAAAATTATCCAATATTACATATACATGAGTGGCAAAAGTATGTGAACCTCTAGGATTAGCAGTTAATTTGAAGGTGAAATTAGAGTCAGGTGTTTTCAATCAATGGGATGACAATCAGGTGTGAGTGGGCACCCTGTTTTATTTAAAGAACAGGGATCTATCAAAGTCTGATCTTCACAACACATGTTTGTGGAAGTGCATCATGGCACGAACAAAGGAGATTTCTGAGGACCTCAGAAAAAGTGTTGTTGATGCTCATCAGGCTGGAAAAGGTTACAAAACCATCTCCAAAGAGTTTGGACTCCAGCAATCCACAATCAGACAGATTGTGTACAAATGGAGGAAATTCAAGACCATTGTTACCCTCCCCAGGAGTGGTCAACCAACAAAGATCACTCCAAGAGCAAGGCGTGTCATAGTCGGCGAGATCACAAAGGACCCCAGGGTAACTTCTAAGCAACTGAAGGCCTCTCTCACATTGGCTAATGTTAATGTTCATGAGTCCACCATCAGGAAAACACTGAACAACAATGGTGTGCATGGCAAGGTTGCAAGGAGAATGCCACTGCTCTCCAAAAAGAACATTGCTGCTCATCTGCAGTTTGCTAAAGATCACAAGGGCAAGCCAGAAGGCTATTGGAAAAACGTTTTGTGGATGGATGAGACCAAAATAGAAATTTTTGGTTTAAATGAGAAGCATTATGTTTGGAGAAAGGAAAGCACTGCATTCTAGCATACGAACCTTATCCCATCTGTGAAACATGGTGGTGGTAGTATCATGGTTTGGGCCTGTTTTGCGGCATCTGGGCCAGGACAGCTTGCCATCATTGATGGAACAATGAATTCTGCATTATACCAGTGAATTCTAAAGGAAAATGTCAGGACATCTGTCCATGAACTGAATCTCAAGAGAAGGTGGGTCATGCAGCAAGACAACGACCCTAAGCACACAAGTCGTTCTACCAAAGAATGGTTAAAGAAGAATAAAGTGAATGTTTTGGAATGGCCAAGTCAAAGTCCTGGCCTTAATCCAATGGAAATGTTGTGGAAGGACCTGAAGCGAGCAGTTCATGTGAGGAAACCCACCAACATCCCAGAGTTGAAGCTGTTCTGTATGGAGGAATGGGCTAAAATTCCTCCAAGCCAGTGTGCAGGACTGATCAACAGTTACTGGAAACGTTTAGTTGCAGTTCTTGCTGCACAAGGGGGTCACACCAGATACTGAAAGCAAAGGTTCACATACTTTTGCCACTCACAGATATGTAATCTCATCTCATCATCTCTAGCCGCTTTATCCTTCTACAGGGTCGCAGGCAAGCTGGAGCCTATCCCAGCTGACTACGGGCGAAAGGCGGGGTACACCCTGGACAAGTCGCCAGGTCATCACAGGGCTGACACATAGACACAGACAACCATTCACACTCACATCTACGGTCAATTTAGAGCCACCAGTTAACCTAACCTGTATGTCTTTGGACTGTGGGGGAAACCGGAGCACCCGGAGGAAACCCACGCGGACACGGGGAGAACATGCAAACTCCACACAGAAAGGCCCTCGCCGGCCCCAGGGCTCGAACCCGGACCTTCTTGCTGTGAGGTGACAGCGCTAACCACTACACCACCGTGCCGCCCAGATATGTAATATTGGATCATTTTCCTCAATAAATAAATGACCAAGTATAATATTTTGTCTCATTTGTTTAATTGGGTTCTCTTTATCTACTTTTAGGACTTGTGTGAAAATCTGATGATGTTTTAGGTCATATTTATGCAGAAATATAGAAAATTCTAAAGGGTTCACAAACTTTCAAGCACCACTGTATAAATCACTGGGTTAACAATTCATGGAATCCCATACTTTGAAGCAGTCAGTGACAAGCAAACACGATAATCTCCTATAGGTTTGATTATTGGGGGAAGCCATGGCCTAATGGTTAGAAAAGTAGTTTGGGGACCAAAAGGTCACTGGTTGGATTCCCTGGACCAGCAGGAATGGCTGAAGTGCTCTTGAGCAAGGCACCTAACTCTCTACTGTTCCCCAGGCTCCTCTGGGTATGTTGCATGTCATTCTGGATAAGAGCATCTGCTAAATGGCTGTAATGTAAATTATGGGCTACTGAAAAAGGCATGTGCTTGGTCATCTGCCATATCAGTCAAATTGCACTGGATTGTGTTCATGTTGAACTACACTTGGATGGATGCTGAAAGTGTCTGCCATTTCCGTCAAATTGGTTTTCAGTATCATTACCGCCGACAAGGAGGTTAGGTTTGCAGTGTGGTTTGTTTGACTCCAAACAGGATCGTGCAAAACCTACCCACCCGATTTCCATGAAACTTGGTGGAAGGGTTTTGCATGGGCCAAGGAAGAACCCATTAAATTGGAGTGCATAGGAGTCACGAAGCAGATCCATGAACTTCTTTAAATTTTGGCTAACACTGCGAGATACAACATTTGCCATACATCTTAAAATCCAGTAGATGGCAGAAAGGTCAATAGTGACAAAACATAACCAATGTAGAAATACAAGGACTCCACATCACAATCCACATCCACGGGTACCAGTAATCCTCTGGTATGCACATGCAGACAATTCTAATAATTTTAGAAATATATCCAGACATATAAAGTGGTTGCGGTTGCAGACTTGCATAGTATAGAAGAGTCAACTATTGTCCTTGGCAGAGGTCTGTCCTGTCCGAGTGCCCTTCTAAATTTGTATTTTGATAACCCAAAAGTAAATCTTTTTAGTGGGGCTTTTAATGGTATCTTGCTATGACAACAATTGAAAGATTAATGGTAGATAATTCTGTGCCATTTATTCATACCTTCAGATTCACATGACTGTTAAACAGTGAAATTAAAAAAAAAATCACTACACACTGGCACCTTTATAACGTATCCAATGACTGCTTTGAGAAATAACCAATGAATAAGCAAGACATGACATAGCATACACGGAAACGCACCTCACACTGTGTGTTACATGGTGTTAATGATAAAATAAGCATGACTCACCGTTATGTTCTGAAAAAGCTGTTTGAGATAATGGATCTCCCCGGGACTGCTGGGAATTATTCTCAGAACCTGATCACTGCAATAAAAACAAGGTTACTGAGAAGCGGGCCATACAAAAATTTACTAGAAGATTGAGAAGTACAAAAGAAAGTCTGTTCCCTCTTTTCTCCAGTGTGACCTTTAAATGAAGCCTATCCAAGCACACTGTTCAGACAGTCCAACCTCAGGAACTAACTCAAGGACTCAACCAAGCTGTTTGGCAGTAGGATTTGAACTCACAACCTTCTAGGCACACGTTGAAAATGCCAACATCTGACTTGAGACGGAATCAAGAATAAAAAACAGCCAGGTATAAGGTGGATGCTGAATATTTATATACGGTATGCATCAAATTATATTTAAAATGTCAGCACTGCTGCCCTCTCTCTTAGACCACACTGCTGAGGTCTTCTATATAAACAATCGTTAGGTTTTGAGGTCAATCATCTACAGTGCCTTGCAAAAGTATTCATCCCCCTTGGTGTTTGTCCTGTTTTGTCACATTCCAACCCGGAATTAAAATGGATTTTTGGGGGGTTAGCACCATTTGATTTACACAACATGCCTACAACTTTAAAGGTGCACATTGTTTTTTTTTTATTGTGACAATAATTAAGATGACAAAACAGAAATCTGGAGTATGCATAAGTATTCCCCCCCAAAAAAAGTAAATACTTTATAGAGCCACCTTTTGCTGCAATTCCATCTGCAAGTCTCTTGGGGTTTGTCTCTATTAGCTTAGCACATCTAGCCACTGGGATTTTTGCCCATTCTTCAAGGCAAACTGCTCCAACCCCTTCAAGTTAGATGGGTTGCGTTGGTGTACAGCAATCTTCAAGTTACGCCACAGATTCTCAATTGGGTTGAGGTCTGGGCTTTGATTAGGCCATTCCAAGACATTTAAATGTTTCCCTTTAAACCACTCCAGCGTAGCTTTAGCAGTATGTTTAGGGTCATTGTCCTGCATCCTTCATCCCAGTCTCAAACCTCTGGCTGACTCAAACAGGTTTTCCTCCAGAATCACCCTGTATTTGGTGCCATCCATCTTTCCTTCAGTCCTGACCAGCTTTCCTGTCCCTGCAGATGAAAAACATCCCCACAGCATGATGCTGCCACCACCATGCTTCATTGTAGGGATGGTGTTCTCAGGGTGTTGGGTTTGCACCACACATGGCATTTCCCATGATGGCTAGAACGTTCAATTTTTTTCATTTGACCAGAGAAATCTTCTTCAATGTGTTTGGGGAGTCTGCCACATGCTGTTGGGCAAACTCTGAATGTGTTTTCTTATGCAATGGCTTTTTTCTGACCGCTCTTCCATAAAGCCCTGCTCTGTAGAGTGTATTGCTTAAAGTGGTCCTATGGACAGATCCTCCCATCTCCGCTGTGGATCTTTGCAGCTCCTTCAGTGTTATCTTTGGTGTCTTTGTTGCATCTCTGATTAATGCCCTCCTTGCCTGGTCTGTGAGTTTTGGTGGGTGGCCTTCTCTTGTCAGGTTTGTAGTGGTGCCGTATTCTTTCCATTTTGCTATAATGGATTTAATGGTGCTCCCTGGGATATTCAAAGTTTGGGATATTTTCTATGACCCAACCCTGATCTATACTTCTCCACAACTTTGTCTCTGACCTGTTTGGAGGCTCCTTGGTTCTCATGTTGCTTGCTTAGTAGTGTTGCAGAGTCAGGGTCCTTCCAGAACAGGTTGATTTACACAGACATCATGTGACAGATCATGTGACACTTTGATTGCACACAGGTGGATCTTAATCAACTAATTATGTGACTTATGAAGTGAATTGGTTGGAGCAGCTCTTATTTAGGGGTTTCATACGAAAGGGGGTGAATACTTATGCACACTCCAGATTTTGGTTCTCATCTTAATTATTGTTTGGGTCACACACACACAAAAAAGTGCACCTTTAAAAGTGGTAGGCATGTTGTGTAAATCAAATGGTGCTAACCCCTAAAAAAATCCATTTTAATTCCAGCTTGTAATGCGACAAAACAGGACAAACACCAAGGGGGATGAATACTTTTGCAAGGCACCGTATTTAAGACCTGAATCGGGCCCAAGGATTTTCCTACAGACGTCATATTTAGATTTGAGCTCACGTTACACTGGCTTAATCATGGTTGATTCACTGTCTGCCCAATGAGCACACATTTACACTATAATTACACGTTTACGCGCACCAATGGTCTGAAAGTATTAGACTTTTACTCAGCTCAAGATACAATCAATTAAAAATTAAACAGCATGCCGAGACCGTCATCGTCCAACTACAAGCTTCTAATATTCCCTGGATTACTGAAATTCATGGACGTGACTCTCAGTCTGACTTTTGTGACACTTCCAATAATGTACAATGCTAGCTTAACAACTAAGACGTGCATGGATGAAACACAAGGCGGAGGAAGTTAACCGCAGTTAAGATCTATAATTAATTAGAAATCGGTGTGAAGATGGTTATTGCCAGTCAATTTTAATGACCTTGTTTTAAAAGCTGTAATCGTTGTCCATTTTCCACCAGACCCATAAAAACACAGGCCTGTCGCACAGCATTGTTCAATAATTGCATTATCACTGTGGTAAGAATGTTTAGCATGAACGGATGGAAAATTGCTGGCATGTGTATTCACATTGTAATCGGACTCTGTCGGAGTGTATACGAAGGTTACGATAAACAGATTATGTTTCTAAGAGAAAGAGAAGTGGACTACTGTGTTCGTATAAACAAGTCGAGTTCACTGATAAACAGTCCTAAAAGCCAGAGTCGAGCTATTGCTAGAGTCTGGTAGTTTCCAACCCATGACTCAGAGTACTCAAGCACCAACTACTTTCACAGGATGAAGGCACTTGACCTACATTCAGACCACAGACAATGACGTGTGTTTATATGATGGTGATTATAAAAATGGCACCACAACAGCAACAATGGTTTCAATGGAGACACATTCTTGCTTGGTTTAACATGCAACAATGTCCTTTAAGATCAGTACATTTGGTAATTTCCCCATTAGCGTTCTACTATATCTATAGTGATGTTCCCACATCCAAGAACACGGTTTTGTCTTACACTATGAAGTGAGCACATGTAGTGACTCTAAGGCCCTGTCCACACGGCAACGGATTCAGGTGAATCTGATAAAATTGTTTATCGTTTCGGCCTGGCGTCCACACGGCACCGGCGTTTTGGGTGCCCCAAAACGATATTTTTTGAGAACGGGTTCCAGAGTGGAAAAATCTGGCAACGGCGCCGTTGCGAAGTCGTCTGGATGAGTAGAACGGATTTGTTTACGATGACGTCACAACCACATGACTAGAACAAGCAGCACTCTCGCTGTTTTGTATGAACCACTGCATTGCATTCACTTTTGTATACAGCTTTTCTTTTAAATAAACAAGTAACTGAACCATTTCTTGAATTTCTTTTTTTTTATTGGATAAGACTGCTTTTCAAAATGTTCACACACAATAAGAAAATTAAGTTATATAAAACTATGCACACTAATAAAACTAATTTGTACACACAGAAGGCACGATTTCCTCGCGTAGTCGCAGCCATCTTCTTCTTGTTGTTGTGTGCTTGTTCCTGTGAGTGCTTCACGCCGGGTAGAAGAAGGGGTTTATGCGCATGCATCCTACTTCTTCTATTGTTCTGGTGTCTCCGATGGGACCGTCTTACAGCGCACGTAGAGGTGTGGCATGTGTATTGCATCGTTTTCAGCAAGCGTTGCGTTGCCATATGTACCTGATAATTTTACTGATCCGTTGCCCATGTGGACCCGATATTTTTTTAAATAAAATCTCGTTGCCGTTGTCGTGTGGATGTAGCCTAAAGCCTGTGTGTTGTACATACACCAGCCACTTTAATAGAAACTTGTTCTTGATTCTACCGTAAGAGTCCTGTTCTTGGTTGCAGGAGTGGAACCCAATGTGTTCTTCTGCTGTTGCATGCTGAGATGCTTTTCTGCTCACCACGGTTGTAAAGAGTTGCTATGAGTTACTATATCCTTCCTGGCAGCTCGAACCAATCCGGCCATTTTCCTCTGACCTCTTATCAACAAGGCGTTTGTTTCCACCCACAGAACAGTCGCTCACTCAGTGTTTTTTGTTTTTTTGCACCATTCTGTGTAAACTCTAGAGACTGTTGTGTGTGAAAACCCCAGGAGATCAGCAGTTTCTGAAATACTCAAACCAGTCCATCTGGCTCAAACCAACACCCATGCCACAGTGAAAGAAAGTCACACTTTGAGATCACAGTAATTTTTCCCGTTCTGATGTTTGAAGTGAACATTAACTGAAGCTCTTGATTTGTATCTGCACGATTTGATGGATTGTGCTGCTGTCAAGGGATCGGCTGATTACAGAACTGCATCAAACAGCAGGGGTGTGGGTGTTCCTGATAAAGTGGCCGGTGAGTATATGGTAATAAAGAATTACAGGCTCGTTAATATTCAAATGCTTTGCAAATATAAAACCTTTTTAAAAAAAAACTGAAATTCTGTGCAATATGTAGCATGCGAGGGATAGAGAGGGTTACTGTTTCTGTCGAGTTTTGTTTTATCCCTTTGTCAACATGGGTTTCAAATGGGTTCTCAGATTTCCTTCTACCTCTCAAAAATACAAGGTAGGTGGATCACCTGGACCCTGACCAGGATTTAAACTCCTTGAGCCTACCCCCATTCCCACTCATGCTCACAAATCTTCACCACCCGGATCTGTGGTGGCACGTAGGTGGCCCATCTATTAATGTTGTAGTACTTGAGATCAGTCTTGGTCTTGAGACTTTTTGAAGGCCTCAGTCTCATCTCGAGTCAAGACCAAGACCAGTAATGTTCAACATTTTATCGTAAGTGTGTCATGCAGTGTAGAACTCGCACTGGTCTGGTCCTGGTCTGGTCCTGCCTTGCTCTTGGTCTTGACTTGGTCTCAACCCTAAAAGTCTTGGTCTGGTCTCAGTCTCGATACCAGCCGATCTTGGTTTAGATGGTCTTGACTACAACACTGCCATCTATACACAAACAAGCATTCTGGACTGGAAGTCAGTTTTCTAAACGGGTTTTCCCAGCCAATATTTTTATCATGGTCTAAATATCTTCCAGGTTATTTGTACAAGTAAGAAAAAAAAAAAAAAAAACACAACTATTGCACCTCCAAATGGTTGAACTCAAATAGTGAACTATAATGGGCCAATTTTGTAAGTGTAATCCTGTAGGTTCCTGGATTTGGCAAAAAGAGAAACCTTCATCCAGTCATCCTACCTCTGCAAAAGAGCGCTGCTCAATTTATGATGATTCATTTTGTACTTTCCTTTGATCAAATCACTCTGCAAATCTCAAATAACTATTGACAGTCCTTCACCTGTCTTTGTTATTAGAGAGCAATATCAGCGCTTCTAGGCAAAGAGGAGATGAAAGATGGTCTTTATGGTTTGGCTGACACCTACACGTTCCATGACAAAGGTTGGGGGAATCGGCAACTGCAGACAATGACGCCATTTGCATCACTGAACAGCATCGTCTAATTTTAGCAAGTGGGTAATAAGAATGCTGCAAGTCAAAGCTGCCCTTGTACTCTGGGAGAGAATCAGTGTTTTTCTTCTCTAATATACACTTTGGGTGGTGTGTCCCTACGGCACTATGAGCGGCAGAGTTTGCTCCATGACGTCACAACTGTAGTGGTTCCTTTGTGCTGGGCTGACGTGTGTGACATGATGTGGTTAGAATGGTATTAATGGTATTTAGAGAACCTGCAGGGTGTGATGTGAGCTCATACCTGTAGAGAGAAGATCTAATTTCCAAAGCAGAAGATTAGTGAAGTTGGTTGAGCTTCTATAATGACAATATAAACCAGCTCTAAACAAGCAGGGATAAATGACTTATAGGCTTAAATGCTGATTAGCTAAAAGAAACAATAGTTTGAATACACAAGATACGCATTATCCTGGGAGAATAACAGCCATCATATGCTAGCAAATTTAGCTACTGGATTTATCTGCACAATATAAGAGTTAGCTTAATGTTCGATAGCCTAGTAGTGAACCTAGCTGGATGTAATTGCTAGCCTAAGGCCAAGTTTACATTAGACCGTATCTGTCTTGTTTTCTTCGCGGATGCACTGTCCATTTACATTAAAACGCCTGGAAACGGGAATCCGCCAGGGTCCACGTATTCAATCCAGATCGTGTCTGGTCCGGTGCTGTGTAAACATTGAGAATACGCGGATACGCTGTGCTGAGCTCTAGCTGGCGTCGTCATTGGACAACGTCACTGTGACATCCACCTTCCTGATTCGCTGGCGTTGGTCATGTGACGCGACTGCTGAAAAACGGCACGGACTTCCGCCTTGTATCACCTTTCATTAAAGAGTATAAAAGTATGAAAATACTGCAAATACTGATGCAAATACTGCCCATTGTGTAGTTATGATTGTCTTTAGGCTTGCCATCCTTCCACTTGCAAGATGCGCTGAGATCACACACACAGCGGCTCAGTCCTGAATCACTGCTCGTGCACTTCACTCACGCGCTCTGAGCTGCGCAGGGCCGGAGTGCACACCCTCCAGAGGGCACTCGCTGTTCAGGGTGGAGTGATTTGGAGCGCAGGATGCCTGCGGAGCCGAGCGTATCCGTGTATTGGTGTTGCTGTGTGCACACTAATCGTTTTAAAAACGTTAATCTGATGATCTGCTGATATGGTCTAATATAAACCCCACCTAATTCTCCCTACTTTGCTGGACAACTTGGCTCTTCACATAATATATTATTTAGTCGACTATTGGCTAGCTGGTCAAATAGCTATTGCTGGGGAGGTGACCGTAACCAACTTCACTGATTAGCATTAGTATAGCGTTTTGTTTAGCTTTAAGTATCTTAGCTTAGCTAATGTTAGACCAAGTATTACATCTACAGTGTCTTGCAAAAGTATTCATCCCTCTTGGTATTTGTCCTGTTTTGTCACATTACAAGCTGGAATTAAAATGGATTTTTGGGGGGTTCGCACCATTTGATTTACACAACATGCCTACCACTTTAAAGGTGAAAGTTGTTGTTTTATTGTGACAATAATTAAGATGAAAAACAAGACATTAAAACAGGACGGCATTAATCAGAGATGCAAAAAAAGACACCAAAGATAACACTGAAGGAGCTGCAAAGATCCACAGTGGAGATGGGAGTATCTGTCCATAGGACCACTTTAAGCCATACACTCCACAGAGCGGGGCTTTATGGAATAGTGGCTAGGAAAAAAAAAAAAAAGTCATTGCTTAAGAAAACACGTTTGGAGTTTGCCCGACAGCATGTGGCAGACTCCCCAAACACATGGAAGAAAAGTCTCTGGTCAAATGAGACTAAAATTGATCTTTTTGGCCATCATGGGAAATGCCATGTGTGGCACAAACCCAACACCCTGAGAACACCATTCTTACAGTGAAGCATGGTGGTGGCAGTATCATGCTGTGGGGATGTTTTTCATCTGCAGGGACAAGAAAGCTGGTCAGGACTGAAGGAAAGATGGATGGCACTAAATACAGGGCGATTCTGGATGAAAACCTGTTTGAGTCAGCCAGAGGTTTGAGACTGGGACGAAGGTTCATGTTCCAGCAGGACAATGACCCTAAACATAGTGCTAAAGCTACACTGGAGTGGTTTAAAGGGAAACATTTAAATGTCTTGGAATGGCCTAATCAAAGCCCAGACCTCAATCCAACTGAGAACCTGTGGCATAACTTGAAGATTGCTGTACACCAACTCAACCCATCTAACTTGAAGGAGTTGGAGCAGTTTGCCTTAACTGAGGAATGGGCAAAAATCCCAGTGGCTAGATGTGCTAAGCTAATAGAGACAAACCCCAAGAGACTTGCAGATGGAATTGCAGCAAAAGGTGGCTCTACAAAGTATTGAGTTGGGGGGTTGAATACCTATGCACACTCCAGATTTCGGGTTTTCATCTTAATTATTGTTTGTGGCACAATAAAACAATTTTCACCTTTAAAGTGGTAGGCATGTTGTGTAAATCAAATAGTGCTAACGCCCCAAAAATCCATTTTAATTCCAGCTCGTAATGCAGCAAAACAGGACAAACACCAGTGGGGATGAATACTTTTGCAAGACACTGTATATACACCGGTACACTCACTGGACACTTTATTAGGTACACCCACACCGCTGCTGTTTGATGCAGTTCTGTAATCAGCCGATCCCTTGACAGCAGCACAATGCATACAATCATGCAGATACAAATCAAGAGCTTCAGTTAATGTTCACTTCAAACATCAGAACGGGAAAAATTACTGTGATCTCAAAGTGCGACTTGCTTTCACTGTAGCACGGGTGTTGGTTTGAGCCAGATGGACTGGTTTGAGTGTTTCAGAAACTGCTGATCTCCTGGGGTTTTCACACACGACAGTCTCTAGAGTTTACACAGAATGGTACGAAAAACAAAATAACACTGAGTGAGCGACAGTTCTGTGGGTGGAAACAAACACCTTGTTGATAAGAGAGGTCAGAGGAAAATGGCCAGATTGGTTCGAGCTGCCAGGAAGGATATAGCAGCTCATAGCAACTCTTTACAACCATGGTGAACAGAAAAGTATCTCAGCATAACACAGCAGAACAGCAAATTGGGTTCCACTCCTGCAGCCAAGAACAGGCATCTTAGAATCAAGAACAAGTTCCTACTAAAGTGGCCGGTGAGTGTAGCTCACCAATTGTATTCTTAGGGTCTGACTGGCATGAGGAGAATTTTTTTAATTGACAGAGACTACAAAGTACGGTAGGCTACTCCGGATAAGGATGTCTGCCTGGACATCTCATCTCATTATCTGTAGCCGCTTTATCCTGTTCTACAGGGTCGCAGGCAAGCTGGAGCCTATCCCAGCTGACTACGGGTGAAAGGCGGGGTACACCCTGGACAAGTCGCCAGCTCATCACAGGGCTGACACACAGACAGACAACCATTCACAATCACACCTACGCTCAATTTAGAGTCACCAGTTAACCTAACCTGCATGTCTTTGGACTGTGGGGGAAACCGGAGCACCCGGAGGAAACCCACGCGGACACGGGGAGAACATGCAAACTCCACACAGAAAGGCCCTCGCCGGCCACGGGGCTCGAACCCGGACCTTCTTGCTGTGAGGCGACAGCGCTAACCACTACACCACCGTGCCGCCCCGGAAAGGTAGAATTAGGCTAATATTGGCAAGCTTTTTAAGCAAACTAGGCTAGCTTCTCAGGTCATGTTAGACAGCTAACTCAGATAAGTTAGCTTAGTTATCTAGCTATCCGACTATCAGTTTGTTTGTTTTTTAAAGAAAGCTACACTGCATTAAACAAGCATGCTCACTCTATTCAACTTCAACCCTTGACTTCGTTATACAAACACGTAACATTTTTAGACACTTGCTGTCTCCAGTTGACTAACAAGTCACGCACACCTCACATTACATATTCGTAGAGTCATGTCTGTAGAATCTTGTATGAATACTGCATGTCCTTGACATTCTGTGGCCTTTGACAAATTTGTTTCCTGCGACTGACACTGGAGACTGCTTCCAAAAATGCTAAAACACTCTTCACAGAAAAATTCACCATATCAACAATTACACTTTAAAAAAAAAAAAAAAAAAAAAGTTATTTACGTGGCCATCGATCACACAAGTTCATGCCGATGACTCACATACAGTCACACACAGTGTATCCTTGTTATGTAACCAAATAAAGGAGCAATTCCAACCATAGCATCTGCCAATTTAGATATTAAAGTCTAACCCGAGGCTGTGATGGCTCACAGACCCGCATGCCCCGCTTCACCCCCTCTGGAAGGTAAAAGCATGTTAATCCGCAGCACAATAGCCTTCCCTACTGGAATTCTCTCCAGAGTTCAAGCATGTAAGCTGCCACACGACCTTTACAAACCGCAAACCTAAATCAGTAGAGTATACAAACACACATGACAGGCGAAGAAAAACAGGCATTCCGACAAGTTGTATTCAGCGTGTCTATACTTGTTTCGCCAACGTCAGCAGTTGCAGCGTGCTCTTGTTTTATTCTCACACGTAATTAAAATCATCCATGCTAGGCATGACCTGAGAGTTGGTTAGATGATCTACAGCACCATGATACTATTTGGAACATACAACATTGTTATCACATGCAGTTAAAATGACATCCATCTCCCTGCTATGGAAATAACTGAAAATAAATAGATAATTTCATCTCATCTCATTATCTGTAGCCGCTTTATCCTTCTACAGGGTCGCAGGCAAGCTGGAGCCTATCCCAGCTGACTACGGGTGAAAGGCGGGGTACACCCTGGACAAGTCGCCAGGTCATCACAGGGCTGACACATAGACACAGACAACCATTCACACTCACATTCACACCTACGCTCAATTTAGAGTCACCAGTTAACCTAACCTGCATGTCTTTGGACTGTGGGGGAAACCGGAGCACCCGGAGGAAACCCACGCGGACACGGGGAGAACATGCAAACTCCACACAGAAAGGCCCTCGCCGGCCCCGGGGCTCGAACCCGGACCTTCTTGCTGTGAGGCGACAGCGCTAACCACTACACCACCGTGCCGCCCACTCTCAGAAAATAAAGTATATTATCCATACAGGACACTTTTTCGATGGAATAAAACATGAGTTCCATTCCCTTTTAGTAGGTTTCATTCATTTGGTTTGACAGCATGCAATATTGTTAGCATATCGCTTATCCTACGTGTATTACATCACTCTACTCAATAGAGAATGAGCGTTGAATATGGTTTACGATATTGCATGGTTGTCAAGACGACATGACATGACACGTCGGAGATGTAAAACTTCCACGCTAGAGAGCGACTGACAATTTGTAAACAAACATGGCCGCCAGGTTTGCTTCGTTAAATGCGGAAGATTTTGAGAGAATTTTGAAAGAGAAAGACGCGTCGAACACCTGAAAGGAATGTGTGTATAATAATAATAATAATAATAATAATAAAATATTGGCTGGCTTGGGGCGGCACGGTGGTGTAGTGGTTAGCGCTGTCGCCTCACAGCAAGAAGGTCCGGATTCGAGCCCCGTGGCCGGCGAGGGCCTTTCTGTGCGGAGTTTGCATGTTCTCCCCGTGTCCGCGTGGGTTTCCTCCGGGTGCTCCGGTTTCCCCCACAGTCCAAAGACATGCAGGTTAGGTTAACTGGTGACTCTAAATTGACCGTAGGTGTGAATGTGAGTGTGAATGGTTGTCTGTGTCTATGTGTCAGCCCTGTGATGACCTGGCGACTTGTCCAGGGTGTACCCCGCCTTTCGCCCGTAGTCAGCTGGGATAGGCTCCAGCTTGCCTGCGACCCTGTAGGACAGGATAAAGCAGCTACAGATAATGAGATGAGATGAGATGGGCTGGCTTTTTTCGTGGTATATCAGATATATTCTATTCAGCTACTCGTCTTCAACTCGTTCAGTATCACGCTAGCTGATTGGAATATATCCGATATCCCACTCAACGCCAGCCAATATTATTTATTTATTTATTTATTGTACCTTTAAGGGTACAATGGCTTGTCACTGGGGCAGTACCTACTAAGGTACATATCTGTACCCTTTATATACTGCTTGGGAACATGTACGTACCTTTTTGGCCCTCAAAAAGGTACACAGTTACCAAAAGGACAAATAAATGAGCCCTAGGGTGTATATTAGTGTAGACTGTATCTTTGGGGGACAGAAATGGACTCCTACTGTCCCACTATTTCTGACAGCATACAGACAAGAATATTCACTTGGTTTTGACAAATCTTGCCAAATAGGTTCACAGAATGATGCATTTAAAAGTCTTCCTTCATTTATAACTACCTGGTCAGATTAGGTAACTAGTTTATTTATGTTTTGAGGAAGAGAACATACTAAATTGATTAGAAATTCTTGTGGGTAGGCATGGGGGCGAAAAAAAAAGTGCCCCGATCTCGTGCACCTGTGAGCTCTCAATCAGTTCTGAACTCAAGTGATGTAGCTGAGGTTGAGGAACTGTCAGAGCCAGAATACACACGATGAGGTTTAGGCCACGCCCATTTTTAATAGAGATATGGATATTTAGAGCACTAAACAGATACAGATTGTGCCATTAAGTTACACACACACTGCCTACAGGTGAACATTTTCAGGCTCCGTCACTGGGATGGTGTTTTGCATCGAACTCGAGATGAACATACACTACTGTTCAAAAGTTTGGGGTCACCCAGACAATTTTGTGTTTTCCATGAAAAGTCACACTTTTATTTACCACCATAAGTTGTAAAATGAATAGAAAATATAGTCGACATATTTTTCTGGCCATTTTGAGCATTTAATCGACCCCACAAATGTGATGCTCCAGAAACTCAATCTGCTCAAAGGAAGGTCAGTTTTATAGCTTCTCTAAAGAGCTCAACTGTTTTCAGCTGTGCTAACATGATTGTACAAGGGTTTTCTAATCATCCATTAGCCTTCTGAGGCAATGAGCAAACACATTGTACCATTAGAACACTGGAGTGAGAGTTGCTGGAAATGGGCCTCTATACACCTACAGTTAGGTCCATAAATATTTGGACAGAGACAACATTTTTCTAATTTTGGTTCTGTGCATTACCACAATGGATTTTGAACAAAACAATTCAGATGCAGTTGAAGTTCAGACTTTCAGCTTTAATTCAGTGGGTTGAACAAAATGATTGCATAAAAGTGTGAGGAACTAAAGCATTTTTTAAACACAATCCCTTCATTTCAGGGGCTCAAAAGTAATTGGACAAATTAAATAATTGTAAATAAAATGTTCATTTCTAATACTTGGTTGAAAACCTTTTGTTGGCAATGACTGCCTGAAGTCTTGAACTCATGGACATCACCAGACGCTGTGGTTCCTCCTTTTTAATGCTCTGCCAGGCCTTTACTGCAGCGGTTTTCAGTTGCTGTTTGTTTGTGGGCCTTTCTGTCTGAAGTTGTCTTTAACAAGTGAAATGCATGCTCAGTTGGGTTGAGATCAGGTGACTGACTTGGCCATTCAAGAATATTCCACTTCTTTGCTTTAATAAACTCCTGGGTTGCTTTGGCTTTATGTTTTGGGTCATTGTCCATCTGTATTATGAAACGCCGACCAATCAGTTTGGCTGCATTTGGCTGGATTTGAGCACACAGTATGTCTCTGAATACCTCAGAATTCATCCGGCTGCTTCTGTCCTGTGTCACATCATCAATAAACACTAGTGACCCAGTGCCACTGGCAGCCATGCATGCCCAAGCCATCACACTGCCTCCGCCGTGTTTTACAGATGATGTGGTATGCTTTGGATCATGAGCTGTACCACGCCTTCACCATACTTTTTTCTTTCCATCATTCTGGTAGAGGTTGATCTTGGTTTCATCTGTCCAAAGAATGTTCTTCCAGAACTGTGCTGGCTTTTTCAGATGTTTTTTAGCAAAGTCCAATCTAGCCTTTTTATTCTTGAGGCTTATGAGTGGCTTGCACCGTGCAATGAACCCTCTGTATTTACTTTCATGCAGTCTTCTCTTTATGGTAGATTTGGATATTGATACGCCTACCTCCTGGAGAATGTTGTTCACTTGGTTGGCTGTTGTGAAGGGGTTTCTCTTCACCATGGAAATTATTCTGCGATCATCCACCACTGTTGTCTTCTGTGGGTGTCCAGGTCTTTTTGCATTGATGAGTTCACCAGTGCTTTCTTTCTTTCTCAGGATGTACCAAACTGTAGATTTTGCCACTCCTAATATTGTAGCAATTTCTCGGATGTTTTTTTTCCTGTTTTCGCAGCTTAAGGATGGCTTGTTTCACCTGCATGGAGAGCTCCTTTGACCGCATGTTTTCTTCACAGCAAAATCTTCCAAATGCAAGCACCACACCTCATATCAACTCCAGGCCTTTTATCTGCTTAATTGAGAATGACATAACGAAGGAATTTCCCACACCTGCCCACGAAATAGCCTTTGAGTCAATTGTCCAATTACTTTTGGTCCCTTTAAAAACAGGGTGGCACATGTTAAGGAGCTGAAACTCCTAAACCCTTCATCCAGTTTTAATGTGGATACCCTCAAATGAAAGCTGAAAGTCTGGACTTTATGTCCATGTCCATTATATAACTATAACTTGAAGATGTTTCAGTAAACAGGTAAAAAACAAAATTTGTGTCAGTGTCCAAATATATATGGACCTAACTGTATGTAGATATTGCACCAAAAACCAGACATTTGCAGCTAGAATAGTCATTTACCACATTAGCAATGTACAGAGTATATTTCTGATTAGTTTAAAGTGATCTTCATTGAAAAGAACAGTGCTTTTCTTTCAAAAATAAGGACATTTCAAAGTGACCCCAAACTTTTGAACGGTAGTGTAATTTACGCTATGTAACTGCAGCTGTTCTACAATTAAGAGGAGTTTTCACTGTATGGTATTTTAAAGAACAACAGTTCAACCTGTAGAGTACTTTTGTCTGAGTAGGTAGGCAGGCAGCATTTTTAGGTAAAGCCTGCGTTCCTGAGCTAAAATCCTACCCATCGGAAATGCACTTTTCCGCTACGAGTCACGCTATCGTTTCCGTTGCTCAGCTGTTACAACCTTATGATCCTTAGTGGGTCTTCACACCTTGGTGTGATATATAGCGTGTATTGTGCCTTTGCTGTAATGGCCCTCAGTCTTTTTGTTCTGTCATCCTTCCATGCTGTGACACAGGAAAGCAAGAATCCCTTTCACAAAAGCCAAGAGCAGAGATTTATGGAGAGGTTTTGGGAAAGATGTTCGTCAGAGAGGAAACTGTCTTCATCAGCTTGCTTGTCCTTCATGTGACACTGGAGCACACTGGTGGCAAAACTTACGGTACTTGATATACAGTTCTGTGCGAAAGTCTTAGGCACATGTAAAGAAATGCTGTAGACCAAAAATAACTTAGAAAATAATGAAAGTAAATGTTTCAATATTAGAAAAAATAATACTATAATCAGTGAGCCATAATAAATGAAACAAAAGTCAATATTTGGTGTGAGACGACCCTTTGCTTTAAAAAAAAAAAAAAAAAATAGTAGTCTGAGGTCCAGTGAGTGCAGTTGTATGCGGAAATGAGCTGTAGGTTTTACTGAGCGTCTTACAGAACCAGCCCCAGTTCTTCTGGACACTCTGACTGTCACACTCGCTTCTTCATTTTGCACCAAAACCCAGCAGCCTTCATTATGTTTTCTTTTTTTTTAATCTGAAAAGTGCTCTCTTATGGAATATGCTGCTTAGAGACAAACTTTTTTTTTTCCCCTCATCCCCTCTCATTATCTGTAGCCGCTTTATCCTTCTACAGGGTCGCAGGCAAGCTGGAGCCTATCCCAGCTGACTACGGGCGAAAGGCGGGGTACACCCTGGACAAGTCGCCAGGTCATCACAGGGCTGACACATAGACACAGACAACCATTCACACTCACATTCACACCTACGCTCAATTTAGAGTCACCAGTTAACCTAACCTGCATGTCTTTGGACTGTGGGGGAAACCGGAGCACCCGGAGGAAACCCACGCGGACACGGGGAGAACATGCAAACTCCACACAGAAAGGCCCTCGCCGGCCACGGGGCTCGAACCCAGGACCTTCTTGCTGTGAGGCGACAGCGCTAACCACTACACCACCGTGCCGCCCACTCTAAAATGTTTTTTGTAATATTCTGACTTGATAATGGAGAAGTCATAAAAAAAAAAAATCTATAACAGTTTGAATGAAAAAAAAAAAAAAAAAAAACAGAGGGCCTAGGACTTTTGTACAGTACTAAAAAGTTTACTTCCAATATAGTCTACTAATGAAAATTTTCACGATAATATTATTACAATTGTCGATTTACTGTGATTTATTTGTCGGCATTTAAGGAGCGCGTTTGAAATGTCGCAGTGTTTCCTGCATTTGTCAGTGGAACATTTCCTACAGATCTCACGTCTCCTGCTAATTACTTCCTAACAGCTGGAAAAGGGGACTTTATAACTATTTATTTATTTTTACTTTTTATATTACACTACTAGCATAGAAAGAAACTGAATAAAAATGCACATGAAGCTCAGTAAGCCGACAGAGATGGAAAGCAAACGTGCAGGAAAACGTGACAATGAATACTGCATCTTGTTAGTGAGTGAACATGAGATTTACGACATATTGAATGGAAAATATTTTACTGGCAATATTTTAAAGTTGCACCAGTTTGGGACGTTCACCAGTACACGATATGAAGTCTCAATCACGCAAGCAGCTGGAAAGCCTTCATTTCTGTGATTTGCCTTGGAACTACTATCAGAGCTGCAGTTTCAAAAAAATAAAATAATATATCAATCAATACCTTCTGACCAATCAGAGTTGAACTTTAACATCATCGCTGTGGTCAAACCTTGATTAGAGAAGCAGTCCAAGATGATCGAGAATCACCATCAGCTAAAAATTCAGAGAATCAAACATTATTTCTAGTCAAGACACAATCAGAAACATCTTTAGAGTGAGTAAAGTCTCCAAAATTGCGTTTAATGTCCAGTTCTCATGAACACTGGGTACTATTATCGAAAATCAGGGCTGCTTCAGAGTTCCCAGATTGTCCGTTTCCATCTCTTTCCTGATTTAAAACCTTCCTCAATTCACAAGAAACCATCGACAAATTGGAACTTGACCAAATGAATGTTACGACTAGTTCTGCAGAAATCATGAACAATCAAACAGTCTCAATGAGATCAACCAGCCCGTTCTTTACTTTGCCAATTCTGTAAGATTATAATAGGTTTTCTGGCAATTCTGGGACTGTTCCTAGAGCTAAATGATAATGGCTGAAATTTTGGTTGATGGATATTTAGTGGCATTAGATAGATATAGCTTAATTACAGTACAATTTGGACTGGACATGAATCACGAAGTTCGCATGCGCCCGAGCTGGAAAGAGATGCTGTTTCCAGAACAGCGGATTGGAAATTATTAATGCGGCCAAAACACTGATGAATTATGCATGCACGGACATTTTCACATGTAAAAGGTTCTTGAATAAAACTCATGCAGCTCGCACTCAATCTTTCCCGCTTGCTGCGTAACATTTATTCAAAAGTCCTCAGGTCATTTCTTTAGTAGCGTATGGACTATATTTATTGGAAGTATTGAAATTATTTTGCTAGCTACTCAAATAAGGTGTAATGGACTTTTGGACGCAGTGTTCAGATACAGTACTGTGCAAAAAATCTTAGGCTTCCTATTTTTTTTTTTTTAAGTACAAACTTTGTTATGGATTTTTATTTTTTTTTATTTATGTTGCAGAAAAACGTTTATGAAAAATATAAAAAATTAGAAGGACACTCTGGACAGTGCATCCCTCTGTCAAGCCACATTCAGATTTGGAGCAACATCTAAATCAGTTATTCCTTGGCCCATGGCTCATATTTCCGCAAAATTTCATCAAAATCCGTTCACTACTTTGAGTTACGTTGGGAACAGACAAGCAAACAAACAGAGGCGAAAACATAACCTCCTCCAACTTTGTTGTAGGAGGTAACATCCTGGGTTTTGGTGTAAAATGAAGAAGCAAGGAGTCAAAGTGTCCAGAAGAACTGCGGCTGGTTCTGTAAGATGCTCAGTAAAACCTACAGCTCATTTCCGCATAAAACTGCACTCACTGGACCCGAGACTACTATATATATATATATATATATATATATATATATATATATATATATATATATATATATATATATATATATATATTTTTTTTTTTTTTTTTTTAAAGCACTGAATATTGACACGATTTACACCATGTGCCTCATACTTTTGCGTAGTATTGTATATGCAAATAGTTTATAGCACTTTCTTTACAGATTGTTTTGATGCATTTGAACAGATTAAGTCGTTCCCATTCCTTTCCACATTCTCAGCTGGCTTTCTGATTTCTGACCTTGGTAAATGAGAGTCAGTTCTCACACAATGAACAGGATTTGACTCCTTTTAAAGATGAGAAAACAGGAAAGGCTGTCTTAGTTTAGGAAAACAACCTGGGGCGGCATGGGGGTGTAGTGGTTAGCACTGTCACCTCACAGCAAGAAGGTTCTGGGTTCGAGCCCAGTGGCCAATGGAGGCCTTTCCGTGTGGAGTTTGCATGTTTTCCATGTGTCTATGTAGGTTTCCTTCGGGTGCGCCGGTTTCCCCTACAGTCCAAAGACATGCAGTTAGGTTAACTGGTGACTCTTAACTGTGAATGGTTGTTTCGAAGCCCGGACATGGGAGAGTTACGGCAGGAAGGGCATCCGGGGTAAAACTATGCTCCAATTAATAGGACATGTGGATCAATAGGGTCCAACATGACAGCGACCCCACACGCATACGTGGGACAAGCTGGAAGGAGTGAGTGAGTTTGGGAAAACAATCTGTGAAATATGACAAGTTAAAAAAAAAAAAAAAAAATCCCAAATCACCAATGCTAGAGAGTCTCAGGGGCAGCTCATTATAAACGTTTGCTTGAGCCATGATGGCAATAATCTTTGTTTATAATACTTGTTTACCATCAGCCATAACCGTGTTGTGTGTTGTTGAATTAATTAATTCATTCATTCATTAATACTGTGGTTAGCACTGTCGCCTCACAGCAAGAAGGTCCGGGTTCGAGCCCCGTGGCCGGCGAGGGCCTTTCTGTGCGGAGTTTGCATGTTCTCCCAGTGTCCGTGTGGGTTTCCTCCGGGTGCTCCGGTTTCCCCCACAGTCCAAAGACATGCAGGTTAGGTTAACTGGTGACTCTAAATTGACCGTAGGTGTGAATGTGAGTGTGAATGGTTGTCTGTGTCTATGTATCAGCCCTGTGATGACCTGGCGACTTGTCCAGGGTGTACCCCGCCTTTCGCCCGTAGTCAGCTGGGATAGGCTCCAGCTTGCCTGCGACCCTGTAGAACAGGATAAAGCGGCTACAGATAATGAGATGAGAGGAGTAAAACTAGTATGGAGATCCGACTCTTTGAATCGACTCCGTGTCTGAACAACATATTGAATCAGAATCGGAGTCGATTCAATGTTTAATTCTCCTGAGATTGGTGCTGTTTCCATGGAAACGAGCAGAGGGAAGCGGTGGAGGTGGTTAAAAAGCCACTCGCTCCATCCCATGCGTACTTAGTTTCAAGGTAGAGGAACGAATGAATGAACGAATGAATGAACGAATGAAAGAATGAATGAATGCGCTTCACTCACCCGACATAGCGGTTGCTGTAGAGGAAGGCGCTCGCGGGATTAGAACACACAACCCACCCGAGGAGAAGTGCAGCGCACGCGCTCCAAACTTCCGATGCCATGTTAAAGTAATAAAGAGTTGCTGCAGGTTCTTCACATTGTTCTGCAGATGTTCACGGAGCGGAGGAGAGGAGAGGAGAGGAGAGGAGAGGAGAGGAGGCGCTGTGGGTGCGGAGCTGCAGCTCTTGCTCAGGCTGAGGTGCGGAATAGCTCAGGTGGAGAACATCGCGCGCTCATCTCGACTTTTAAAGCGCGTGCGACTCGCACCACGTGACCCAGTGTCCCTTTTTTTTTCTTTTTTTTTTTTTTGGAAACGAGCGCTAAAACTGGGTTGCCAGATTGGACCAATTAGCTTTGCTTTAGAGAAGTTTATCTGTCTTGTATTTCATTTGACAGGAAAACTCTCTCTCTCTCTCTCTCTCTCTGAAACATATATACATTCAACCACCAATCATCTATAAAGGGAAAGTAATTCTTGGTCAGGTGGTTTGCACTGTCGCCTCACAGCAAGAAGGTCCGGGTTCGAGCCCCGTGGCCGGCGAGGGCCTTTCTGTGCGGAGTTTGCATGTTCTCCCCGTGTCCGCATGGGTTTCCTCCGGGTGCTCTGGTTTCCCCCACAGTCCAAAGACATGCAGGTTAGGTTAACTGGTGACTCTAAATTGAGCGTAGGTGTGAATGTGAGTGTGAATGGTTGTCTGTGTCTATGTGTCAGCCCTGTGATGACCTGGCGACTTGTCCAGGGTGTACCCCGCCTTTCGCCCGTAGTCAGCTGGGATAGACTCCAGCTTGCCTGCGACCCTGTAGAACAGGATAAAGCAGCTACAGATAATGGATGGATGGATGAATTCTTGGTCAGATTTTTTCTCTTTTCTTCACATGGTCTGTCAGTTCCCAGCCTCTCATAAAGATGTTTGCGTCTTATCTTGAAGACACTTCAACCCACACAGAGCATGCAGGCTCCACACAGAAAGAAAGGCCACCATTCAGAGGTGGACAGTAATGAAGTACATATGCTTGAGTACTGTACTTAAGTACACTTTTTGTGTATCTGTACAACCCCGATTCCAGAAAAGTTGGGACAAAGTACAAACTGTAAATAAAAACAGAATGCAATGATGTGGAAGTTTCAAAATTCCATATTTTATCCAGAATAGAACATAGATGACATATCAAATGTTTAAACTGAGAAAATGTATCATTTAAAGAGAAAAATTAGGTGATTTTAAATTTCATGACAACAACACATCTCAAAAAAGTTGGGACAAGGCCATGTTTGCCACTGTGAGACATCCCCTTTTCTCTTTACAACAGTCTGTAAACGTCTGGGGACTGAGGAGACAAGTTGCTCAAGTTTAGGGATAGGAATGTTAACCCATTCTTGTCTAATGTAGGATTCTAGTTGCTCAACTGTCTTAGGTCTTTTTTGTCATATCTTCCGTTTTATGATGCGCCAAATGTTTTCTATGGGTGAAAGATCTGGACTGCAGGCTGGCCAGTTCAGTACCCGGACCCTTCTTCTACGCAGCCATGATGCTGTAATTGATGCAGTATGTGGTTTGGCATTGTCATGTTGGAAAATGCAAGGTCTTCCCTGAAAGAGACGTCGTCTGGATGGGAGCATGTTGCTCTAGAACCTGGATATACCTTTCAGCATTGATGGTGTCTTTCCAGATGTGTAAGCTGCCCATGCCACACGCACTAATGCAACCCCATACCATCAGAGATGCAGGCTTCTGAACTGAGCGCTGATAACAACTTGGGCCGTCCTTCTCCTCTTTAGTCCGAATGACACGGCGTCCCTGATTTCCATAAAGAACTTCAAATTTTGATTCGTCTGACCACAGAACAGTTTTCCACTTTGCCACAGTCCATTTTAAATGAGCCTTGGCCCAGAGAAGACGTCTGCGCTTCTGGATCGTGTTTAGATACGGCTTCTTCTTTGAACTATAGAGTTTCAGCTGGCAACGGCGGATGGCACGGTGAATTGTGTTCACAGATAATGTTCTCTGCAAATATTCCTGAGCCCATTTTGTGATTTCCAATACAGAAGCATGCCTGTATGTGATGCAGTGCTGTCTAAGGGCCCGAAGATCACGGGCACCCAGTATGGTTTTCCGGCCTTGACCCTTACGCACAGAGATTCTTCCAGATCCTCTGAATCTTTTGATGATATTATGCACTGTAGATGATGATATGTTCAAATTCTGTGCAATTTTACACTGCCGAACTCCTTTCTGATATTGCTCCACTATTTGTCGGCGCAGAATTAGGGGGATTGGTGATCCTCTTCCCAGCTTTACTTCTGACAGCCGCTGCCACTCCAAGATGCTCTTTTTATACCCAGTCATGTTAATGACCTATTGCCAATTGACCTAATGAGTTGCAATTTGGTCCTCCAGCTGTTCCTTTTTTGTACCTTTAACTTTTCCAGCCTCTTATTGCCCCTGTCCCAACTTTTTTGAGATGTGTTGCTGTCATGAAATTTCAAATGAGCCAATATTTGGCATGAAATTTCAAAATGTCTCACTTTCAACATTTGATATGTTGTCTATGTTCTATTGTGAATACAATATCAGTTTTTGAGATTTGTAAATAATTGCATTATGTTTTTATTTACAATTTGTACTTTGTCCCAACTTTTTTGGAATCGGGGTTGTACTTTACTTGAGTATTATTTTTTTTTGGAAACTTATGACTTCACTACCGTACGTTTAAAAGACAAATATCGTACTTTTCACTCCACTACATTTCTATCAAGGTCCTCGTTACTATGAAGCAGCTTTGAAAGTGGATGTTTTTTGTTTTCTTTCCTAAAACATGATTGGTTTCTTCGCAGGTGACAGTGAAACAGCTTATCAGTAATCACTACGGTCACGTCACGTCCATTGACTGTACAAAATCAAGTTCAGTTTCTCAGCAGCATTATTTGAACCCGATCAGTTGATGGCAGAATGGAAGGAGGTGGTTTTTCTGGAGAATGCACGCACTCATGGCTTTACCTTAAACCCATGTTTCAGTTTTCAGAAAGGATTAAAGATTTGTTTTGTTTTAAATGTTTGCTTTGTTTACCTAAAACGAACCACATCATGGCCTTCAAAAACTCGCCGTCCAACCTGCGGGAGCATATTGAGATATATAAACGTTTTATTCCAAGAGAAAGCTTGCAATGAAGTTGTCTGTGCTTTTAGAGCTAGCGATAACATTGCAATAGCTATGCAGTCTAGTTAGTCAAATGACTTTCTATGGATTTGCCCGCCAAGTTGCGACAGTCTTGTCCACGGCTAACGTTTACACATAGCGAGTTAACTTGGACACTGTTAGTTAGCATGTAAACACGGAGTTACGCTAACATGAATTACGTTAACTTTAGCATAATCTTGCCAAATAAACAGAATGTAGAAATATTTATTTTCTAGTAACATTAACTACCCTATATGATTTTGAGTTTGGAAAGAGTTTGCTAGCATGTCAGGTGAAGCTTCAGCTCTACACGTTCTACAAACTAGACAGTAAATCCAGTCGGTTGCTTCAGAGGCATCAGGTTTTGTATGCGTTGTGGCAATAATACAACAGTGTGTTGACAGAAAATGTACTTTTAATACTTAAGTATTTTTAAAAGCAAGTACTTCAGTACTTTAACTTAAGTAAAAATTTGACTGGACAACTTTCACTTGTATCGGAGTAACATTTAACCAGTGGGATCTGTACTTTGACTTACAGTAAGTAATAAACTTAGGTACTTTGTCCACTTCTGCCCCCATTGGCCGTGAGGTTTGAACACAGAACCTTCTTGCTGTAAGGCTAACCACTGCTAACCACTGCACCACCCCTTGGTTAGGCCCTGATAACACTACAGCTCATGATGGGTTTGCGAATACTTGGTGATGAAAACTTGGTAGCATCACCACCAATTGTGTGATGCATGGTGAATGTTCTTCGAGCTTCACAAGTTGTTTTTTGTTGTCTCCACCTCATGAGTGGCCAAAAACATAGCAAAAAATTTCACTGCATGCATTTGGTGGCGATGTTTTTGTCGGCAACCTAAGCAACAGATACTCGCAGATGGGTTTGGGAATACTTCCTGAAGCTCGGGGAACCTTTGGGGAGCCTCTTGAGATGTATTTGTCTCAAATCCATATCCCTGATGCTCGCAGGAGAATCATCAACACAGTGACTCGACATAGCCTAACATTCGCCAAGACTTGAAAAGTGTATTTATTTTCAGAGATCCTTCAGAGTGCATTGTGTGTGTGCTTGGGACTCAGTTGTTATGGGAAACACCTGATGCTGATTTGAGCGCAATCAGCACACGTATACAAGGACGCTGTTTTCACAGAGACTTTGCAAGTATTCTGTCAGGTATGTGGTGGTAGATGGATCTAAGTGCAAGAAGAGTGTTTATTAGCAGGCGTGATATTTACAAAAACAAAACATGAGGCAAGGTCAGAGTAACAAAATAAAACGAAACCAAAAGCAATACAGAAAGCAGAGTTGTAAAGCAGAGTATTTAACCAGAGCCATAAACATAGCGAGAAACAAAAGTGACCGTGGTAATGATAATACTTCGTAAAGTCTCTGTGAAAACAGCATCCTTATATGCGCGTGCTGATCGCGCTCAAATCAGCATCAGGTGTTTCCCATAACGACTGGATCCCAAGAGGGTGCACAATGCACTTTGTGAGCTTGCGTAACCATTCGAGTTGCGCCAGACTCAAGCATGCGAAGGCATGACAGTCAAGTGTTCACCTGCTGTGTGACCACAACTTTTAGCTCACCTGTATATCGCCATGCATCGCCACCAAAACGCCTCATTTTCATCGATAACCCATTGCAAAGCATCGCAGGCTGTTGTGTGACTGTAGCTTTAGATGGTTTCCTAAATCCCTCAATCTGACAGAATATTTTGTGCGAGAAAACTAAAGTTTGGAAATCTAAAAATGTTTTTGCTCTTTTTTGATTTTCCATTTGATATATATATATTTTCATATTCAGTAACAGCTTAATGCTGGTCAGGGAATTCCACCTGGATCGGCTCTCGTTGTATCACAGGGCACCATGTGCACACACATTCACACACTCACTCACAACAAGAGATTGTTTACAGTCACCTGTCCACCAAGGGGTATGTTTTTTGGCAGGTGGAAGGAAACCGGAGAACCCAGAAGTACACGAGAAGAACATATGAAACTACATACAGACTGGATCCAGGATCTGTGAAGAAGCCTTTATTTGTCACATGTACACCTCCTGTGCATTTCACCCATCTGAAGCAGTGAACACACGCATGCACATACAGTGAGCAATGAGCTCACACACATACCCAGAGCAGTGGGCAGCTATGCTACAGTGCCCAGGGAGCAGTTGAGGGTTAGGTGCTTTGCTCAAGGACACTTCAGCCATGATACAGAGAGAGGCGAAAATGCGATTCATTAACTCCATCCATTATCTGTAGCCACTTATCCTGTCCTACAGGGTCACAGGCAAGCTGGAGCCTATCCCAGCTGACTATGGGTGAGAGGCGGGGTACACCCTGGACAAGTCGCCAGGTTAACGCAGGGCTGACACATAGACACAGACAACCATTCACACCTACAGTTGCTCGTAGGCCCTCGTCGGCCGCTGGGCTCGAATGCAGGACCTTCTTGCTGTGAGGCATCAGTGCTAACCACTACACCACTGTGCCGCCCCCGATTCATTAACTCCCCCCACATTTTTCCCACCAGTCCTGGGAATTGAACTGGCGACCTTATGGGCCCAAGGCTGCTTCTCTAACCTTTAGGCCATGGCTGCCTCCAAACTCTGTGAGGTTTGCATGCAGCATTTTGGTTTGTTTAGTTGCGTACACTGGTGCCACCATCCTAACTCTGTATCATGCATTGGACAAGGGAGTATCTCAAGGCTCGAGCTAATTTTGCAATGCTAGTAATGTCCCTGAAAGATAAGTAATAATAATTATGATGATGATAGGCATTGTGGCAAAAAAAAAATCCCAAATTGTTCTCATAAGCTTTCAACAATGACTTGGAAGCATGTTGGACAAACCAGGAAGTTATTTCTAGTACAAATGCCCTCGATCCAGTTCTAATGAACCATCAACCTTGACATATTTATTAACTTCCAACTCCAGACACACCTGATGCGGGTAATAAAGGCTGTATGGATTGAGAAGACTCCGTCCCATTTTTCCATTTTTAAAACAATGCCTAAAAGGATCTGGAACTGGATCTCACAGTAAATGAGCTGATACTGTACCTTTCTGCTGCCAAGTTCTCATCTCATCTCATTATCTCTAGCCGCTTTATCCTTCTACAGGGTCGCAGGCAAGCTGGAGCCTATCCCAGCTGACTACGGGCGAAAGGTGGGGTACACCCTGGACAAGTCGCCAGGTCATCATAGGGCTGACACATAGACACAGACAACCATTCACACTCACATTCACACCTACGGTCAATTTAGAGTCACCAGTTAACCTAACCTGCATGTCTTTGGACTGTGGGGGAAACCGGAGCACCCGGAGGAAACCCACGTGGACACGGGGAGAACATGCAAACTCCACACAGAAAGGCCCTCGCTGGCCCTGGGGCTCAAACCCAGGACCTTCTTGCTGTGAGGCGACAGCGCTAACTACTACACCACCGTGCCACCCTGCTGCCAAGTTACCATAGCAAATATCATCGCAGCCAGCTCTGGGTCATCTATTAATCTCTGTTGTGTTAATAATATGATATGCATTCATTGCATAAAATATATCAGAAAATGTGATCAAAACTAAAATCTGCTTCAACACACTGGCAGTGGAGGACGCAGGATGGAGGATGCAGATTCTCAGAACGCACAAGAGAACCACACGCTATTTTATTTCCTGTATTAATCCAAATTTAGACATTCTAAACAAGAACGTTCATTTTTATTGCAGTATTATGTGTTGTATACTCGCCGCACCACTTTATTAGGAACCCCGATCCACCTGCTGTTTTATACCGTTATCTAATCAGCCAATCTTGTGACAGCAGCACATGAACTGTAAAATAAAATCATGCAGATAGAAAATCAAGACCTTCAGTTAATGTTCACTTCAAACATCAGAATGGGAAAAATTACTGTGATCTCAAAGTGTGACTGTGGCATGGGTGTTGGTTTGAGCCAGAAACTGGTTTGAGTATTTCAGAAACTGCTGATCTCCTGGGCTTTTTACACACAACAGTCTCTAGAGTTTACACAGAATGGTGCGAAAAACAAAAAACATTAAGTGAGCGAGAGTTCTGTGGGTGGAAACAAACACCTTGTTGATAAGAGAGGTCAGAGGAAAATGGCTAGATTGGTTCGAGCTGCCAGGAAGGATATAGTAACTCATAGCAACTCTTTACAACTGTGGTGAGAAGAAAAGCATCTCAGTATGCAACAGCAGAAGAACACATTGGGTTCCACTCCTGCAGCCAAGAACAGGAATCTTCGAATCAAGAACAAGTTCCTATTAAAGTGGCCGGTGAGTGTGGATTTACCATGCTGTATGTCTTCTTCATTTTTCTCTGCATCCATTTCTAGATTTGGCTCGAGAAAGCATTTGATTTGCACATGGCTGTGAATGGATTCTCTAATAGAGGCCTCCTCATGACTTCTCCGTCTCCACATGTCTGCAAAGGTTCCTGTATTTATCAGAGAGCGGTGAGATTAAAAGTCTGACTTGCAGGCTTTGTGTCTGAACGGCAGCCGCACATTTTTCACATGCTTTGCTCTGTGTCAACAGCACACCACCTGTTTTACATGCAATTGCTTGTGCAACAAATGACTGGCTGAAACACACGCCGGCATGACAGCATGGTGCCCAGATGGTGCCAGCCCTCTGGATCCTCAAAGGGCAGAAATGCTACTACTTTTTCCTTTTCCTTAAGTTACTTAATGTATGAAACAAATTGGTGCCTTCTAGATACAGTCTAAACAACAGCAACTGGCATTTGATAATAAGCTTATGAATTATATGCGCTCTCCCTCTCTCTCTCCAGCACATCACTGACTTTCTACTTGCATCCATGTACATCCAGTATTCATCCAAATAATGCAAAAGCCACAGGATTCCTTTGGAAATCCTGGAATCTGAACCTGCAAGATACAGTATCAGAAACTTGTTGAAAATGCTAATTGAATATCTCCTTACAGACTATTATATGGTTTTCTTTGTCACATTTCTAATCAAGTCAAGTCAAGTTTATTTGTATAGCGCTTTTAACAATAAACATTGTCGCAAAGCAGCTTTACAGAATTTGAACGACTTAAAACATGAGCTAATTTTATCCCTAATCTATCCCCAATGAGCAAGCCTGTGGTGACGGTGGCAAGGAAAAACTCCCTCAGACGACATGAGGAAGAAACCTCGAGAGGAACCAGACTCAAAAGGGAACCCATCCTCATTTGGGCAACAACAGACAGCATGACTTTAACATTAACAGTTTTAACATGAAGTCAGTTTTGTTGATGTTATAACTCTTCATTGATGGAAACTTGAGTGCAAAACTGTTCATGATAACCGCAGTCCTAAAGTTAGCAAGTCAACTGTAGTCCTCAGCCATAAAAGCTTTACTGTAAGAATCCAGAGCGTCCTCCAGGTATAACCCTCAACTGTCCTCATGGGGCCGTCCTTCACAGGAGCGATCTGATAAAACTCCGACCAGACACAGGGTACCAGGATGGATCAAGCAGGTCCGAGGGGCAGAAGAGGTCAGCATCTCAATCCCAGGACCAACATGTAACTCAGAGGGACAGATTGGGGGGGGGGGGGGGGGGGGGGGGGGGGAGAACACAGGTTGTTAGGTATGCCTTAAAAATCTCATCTCATTATCTCTAGCCGCTTTATCCTTCTACAGGGTCGCAGGCAAGCTGGAGCCTATCCCAGCTGACTACGGGCAAAAGGCGGGGTACACCCTGGACAAGTCACCAGGTCATCACAGGGCTGACACATAGACACAGACAACCATTCACACTCACACCTACGGTCAATTTAGAGTCACCAGTTAACCTAACCTGCATGTCTTTGGGGGAAACCGGAGCACCCAGAGGGGACCCACGCGGACATGGGGAGAACATGCAAACTCCGCACAGAAAGGCCCTCGCCGGCCCCGGGGCTCGAACCCAGGACCTTCTTGCTGTGAGGCGACAGCGCTAACCACTACACCACCGTGCCGCTGCCTTAAAAATGACACAAGTATTAAGTCTGTGTGGTAGGCTTGCAGAGACGAGAGTCTTGACATCAGGCATAATACACAACAATGGCATGTTAATATGGTTAAAAAATATCATGATCTGCTCTGGCTGGATGCTTGATTGGGTGATGGGAGCACACTCCTCAGCAATGATGGGATGCAGATGGGGCTGGCAAAGACAATTCAGTTACATTTCACCGGGTCTGGGACATGCGACAGAATGTAAATAATCCTCTTATTGTTAGGTTGTTGTTGAGATTACGTCCGCATGCATCGGACAAGTCCCTGTGAATGAGCTGCCACTATAGAAATGCTAACATATAAGAACACATATATTAATATAATATAAACCTGGGATTTGCCTTGCTGCAGGAATTACTGTTAGAGCTGCTGTTATAAGAAATTAATCCCAGTCACCACCTTCTGGTCAATCCGAGTCAAGAATCCCACTGCGCCACGGGACAAGTGAAAACAGATCAATTTGGCAACAGTGAATAAGATGAGAGAGATTTATTAGATCTGATTACAACATCAACACGTTACATCATTGCGTATGCAATTTAATCTATTGATAATGATAATGGAAAAGTAGATAGAACTGAATCAGAACAATTACACGATTATTTCTCTAAATGATGTCATTCAGTACAGAGAAAGCACAAACATATCAAATCACCACAACACTCCTTACCTGGGTGAGGTAATGCAGGCATACGAGTGTATCATTATCATTACATTTTTGCTGAGCTCAGGTAGAAAAGAACAGAAAGGTAGACAAGTGGGAGGTCTTGGACAAGGCTAAGGAGTGATGGATAAATAAACTACCACGAAAATTACGATATTTTGAACTATTAGCTATCACCTTTGCAAATTTCAGCATAACATATCCAGACATTTTGGTGCATTCATAAAACCACTCAGCCTTTTTATGTTTTTGCTACTTGCCACCTCCAAACTGCTGGATCCTGAAGCCAAATGACCAAACGAGGTGTTTGAGAGTGGACACATGCAGTCAGGAACACAGGAGCATATTCACAAGCTACTGCAAGTATCCTGTTCATGGTTTGTGGCAGGATGGAAAAATGTGCTTGCATAAATAGAGCACCAGGACCTGAGCATAGAGTGGCCCATACTGAGACAGATTTTTCTTGGGTATTTAGAATCGATCAGTTTCCATACAGGTTCTCTGAAATGTTTTTTAAACAAACGCTGTTCTGAGATGTGGGGTTTGGACAACATTGAATTTCTGCTTTAGGTTTCCTCAGACCAAGATGAAAGTGGACCAACAAAATTATGTTGAACAAAGCTCACGTACAGTACGGTGTATTGTCAGTATACTGTGTGTAACTTACAGTATGTAGACCACATAAAGTGTGTGTGTATATACACACACACACACATATACACCAGGGTTTTACATTAACTTTTTTGCTCACCGGCCGCTGTGGCTAGTGGTTTTCCCGAGTCACTAGCCATTCAGCCTTTTCACTAGCCACAATTTTCTTGTCAGGAAATCGCAGTTTTTTCTTCACCATGATACGTTAAAGTTCGGGAGATCTAGATTTGATTATGAATGGCAGCGTATAATGTATCTTTACAGTAGCACTCAAGTATTCAGTGCTGTTAAGGTACTGTAGCTCCCTATATGAAAACATGCAACCAAGTCAGACAAAAATATAAACAGAGTATTCTGTTTATTGAACTCAAATTCAAGCCCCTTACAATATGAAATATCGTATAATATGAAAAATAACATTCAGTACAACTGAACTGATTCTAATATTAAAAGTCCAATTCAAAACATTTATCGTTGAAAAACATTTGATGTTTTGATATGCAAGTATTATGTGTATTATCAAGTATTATTATGTATATTATGTATAATCTATTAATGGTGTGTGTGTGAACATGTGTAGAGAGAGACATTAAATGTCCTCATTATATTCAGGGGAATTAGCTCAAGTGGTAGAGTGCTTGCTTAGCATGTAAGAGGTAGTGGGATTGATGCCCACATTCTCCAAAACAGCAACTGCCCCCTTGCTCGCATTTTCTTAATTTCCTGAGGGAACCCGCCCAAAGGGATCAACAAAGTTTTACCTAATCTAATCATCAGATGAGTCTGAATGGTCCATGAAAAATGGTTTTCGTGACCTGAGGCTTCCAGCAGGCCATAAGTTGATAGCTGGGGCGAGATCAACTTCTTTCCAATTGCGTGAACGTTTCCAAACAGCAGCTCCATCCTCTCCAGCTCAGCCGACTTCATGACAGCCAGGGACTGAAAGCAATGCTGTCCTGTAGTGAACCAGCCGTCTTCGCCGGTTTTGATGTTATAGTACCGATGTGTGCATTTGACTTTTTGTGGTCCTTTTATAGTTTCGAGTTTAAAATTACTGGTGCCTGTCTTTGCCAGACTTTCTACAGTCTTCGCAGTATATGGTATTTTTGGTTTTGCTATGAACTAGCCAATCTCACCCGAACTTCCATTTGTCATTGAACTGTCTTATCTTCCTATTAGCGTCTTGTTCATCTCCATGGCCGCAGCCAGCTCTGAGGCCCCCGCGGTCCAGACCTCGGTCATTTTTAAGAGCTGAAAATACATTTGTATGCTAAATATTCAACTGGATAAAAAAAATAAAGAACATTAAAATGTCTCCGTAAAAAGTGCATTGTTAATTATGTTAAACATTGATTCTGTCTTCTGTGTCTGTTTCGTGTGCGCGGCTCTGAGACCAAGAACACAAAAACGAATGAGTGCGCGACTCGGGGGAGGAATGCAGTGCAGGAGACACAGGGTTTCCACGGTAACCATCAGTGCACTTTCATGAAGCTGTTAAATTTACATTTTCGAAGCAGCACAGTTGTAGCCTGCCTTGTTTGAGATTTTAAAAATAAATCATTCGATAAGCCAAGGCAATAGAGTGGAAAGTTTAAACTTATGTTTGCCTTGGATAACTTTGCCTAAAACATACTGTAGTGGTGTATACTGATTTTTTTCCCAGAATTTTTTTTTGTGTGTGTAGGTGTAACGGATGCCAGATTGTTAATGTATCTTATGGCCCTTTTCCACTACCCTTTTTCAGCTCACTTCAGCTCACTTCAGCCCAACACGGCTCGCGTTTCGACTACCTCAGAGCAGCACGACTCAGCTCGCTTCAGCCCTACTCAGCACCCAAAATTCGCACAGTTTTGGAGTAGGGCTGAAGCGAGCCAAACCGAGCCAAGTGGGGCTAGGGGTGTGAGGAGACACTCCCCTGTGCACTGATTGGTGAGGAGGAGTGTCCTCACATGCCCACACACGCCCCGCGAGCACGCTGGGATCTGTAAACACCGTAAACCTGGAAGAAGAATAATTACGAATTACAAGAATTTCTGAAGCCTTATGCGCCTCGCCTCATCTATACGCTCTTGCCAGTATCTGTTGGCGTTGTCGGTGACAACAAGCCACAGCACCGAGACCAGCAACACTAACGACTCCATGTCCTCCATGTTTATTGTTTACTATCCGGGTCGTGAGACTACCGCTTAAAAGGTCACTGATGTCACTGTTTGCGCCGCCTAACGACATCACGTGACGTCCACCCACTTTCGCTAACTCCACCCAATGTGTCCACCCACTTCCAGCCAGCACGGTTCAGCGCGGTTGTAGTCGAAATGCAACTCCAACAGCCCCACTCAGCTCGACTCAGCCCAACTCAGCACCGCATGGCTCAGCCCAACTCAGCCGCGTTGGTAGTGGAAAAGCGGCATTAGTTCCATAGACTACATGGTTAAGGTATCTTTTGTCCTCATTGCTTGGGTCAGATCAAACCATTAAACAAGCTTAAATTATTCTTACTCTTGCCACATACATGATTTTTTTCAAAACTGATGATATTCAGTTCAAACACCATTAAAAGTAATTTCAGGAATACATCTCTTGCGTGACGTGTAATTCACCCCTCTCATTTAAATATGGCGAATTTTTTTCTGGTGCGCACTTTGCGCATCACGGACCTCGGGGATTTTAAAATGCTGCTCTGGCCCTGATCATCTCTGCCCCTTTTTCCCTGAGCAGCAGGGTTTGAAACTCCAGCTATATGCCGCCACATAGTGCGCTTTTCAGTCGTCAGCAACTTTGTTGCTTCGTTCATTAACCGCAGGTGACTGTATCACTGATTTTATCTGAGACGTTAACGAACGTTCTAAATAATTCTAACATGTTGTGTCAGAATGTTTATGCAGGTGCTCATGGGAGTTGTAGGCGTGTAATATCACATTGCAATGCATTTATTATATCAGATGCCTTCAGAGAAAACTACAATTAAAATATATTGTCATACCACAGAATAAACCACCCGCCAAAGTGGCTAGTGGGACTAAAGTCATTACCCACCAAAGCCAAATTTTACCCGCATTTGGCGGGTGGGCGGGTGCTAATGTAAAGTCCTGATATATACAGTGCTCAGCGTAAATGAGTGCACCCCGTTTGAAAAGTAACATTTTAAACAATATCTCAATGAACACAAACAATTTCCAAAATGTCGACAAGACAAAGTTTAATATAACATCTGTTTAACTTATAACGTGAAAGTAAGGTTAATAATATAACTTAGATTACACATTTTTCAGTTTTACTCAAATTAGGGTGGTGCAAAAATGAGTACACCCCACAACAAAAACTACTACATCTAGTACTTTGTATGGCCTCCATGATTTTTAATGGCAGCACCAAGTCTTCTAGGCATGGAATGAACAAGCTGGCGACATTTTGCAACATCAATCTAAAAGAGGTCATTGTTGAAGAATGGAAAAAGATTGATGTTGCAAAATGTCGCCAACTTGTTCATTCCATGCCTAGAAGACTTGGTGCTGTCATTAAAAATCATGGAGGCCATACAAAGTACTAGATGTAGTAGTTTTTGTTGTGGGGTGTACTCATTTTTTCACCACCCTAATTTGAGTAAAACTGAAAAAATGTGTAATCTAAGTTATATTATTAACCTTACTTTCACGTTATAAATTAAACAGATGTTATATTAAAGGGTGTATTCAGACCAGGATAGTTCGATAGCTCACTTGCTTTGGTCCGAACCAAATGTTTTTTTTATTTTTTCATTTTGGTGCGGTTCGCTTTCACACTGTACATTTTAGTAAGCGGACCAAAATCTGTCAACAAAGCCACGCGCCCTGAAGTCGTTCAGCTATTGGTCAGAGACGACACGCGCACAAAGCGTTAAGTTCAAAAGTAGTCATGGAGGCTTTCCGTGCTGTTATTCTTTTTAATGTCATCAAAACTATATGCTTTTTCCAGTTTTTACTGTTTTCACAATTGTGCGATTACTATGCTGTTGTACAAGTAATTTATCAACGACGACGACAAAGGGCAAGGCGGCTACGGAGGATAGCGCTGATGAGCGCACATCATGTTGTGACAGTTCTGGCTCTTCACGCAATAGATGAATTTCTTTTTTGCGTCGCTAGTACCGCCACTTTTTGAAAGAATGTCCCTGATTTTAATGTAGGTCTGACGGAGTTTCTTCACTTTTAGCCGACATTGTTCTGGGGAGCGCGTGAACCCCTTCTCCTTCATTTTCTCACTGAATACAGCAAACACGTCGGCATTTTTGTGTGTTCTCTCCAAAAGCTCAGATATGTGGACATCTGCCCATATATCCACAAGGGTATGCGTTTCTTCCTCGGCCCACGTTTGCCCCCTACTCATTTTTTGTACTCTGTAGTCTAGCCTACCACTGGTCTGAATGACTGAACGACTGTTGTAAGGTTCCCTTGACAACCGAAACAGTGTTTGCACTTTGCGGTGGAGTGTCAAGACTCTGTTTCCCATAATGCTCGACAAATGACGGAAGCTCCCGAGGTACAAAAAAGCAAAACTGTTGGATTAGGTCCGGTCTGCTTTCACACCTCCAAAAGATCCGCACCAGGGTTCCTTTGGTCCGGACCGAGTCTGACCTTGCAGCTCGGTCTCGGTCCACTTGTTTGGTCCGGACCAGAGTTCGGTGGTTTGTATTCAGACCAACCCAAAAGGTCCGGACCAAGGGAAATTTGGTTCGTTTGGTCCGGACCAAACAACGTAGGTGTGAATACGCCCAAACTTTGTCTTGTCAACATTTTGGAAATTGTTTGTGTTCACTGAGATATTGTTTAAAATGTTACTTTTCAAAGGGGGTGTACTCATTTACACTGAGCACTGTATATATATATATATATATATTTACACACACACACACACACACACACACACACACACACACACACACACATTCACTGGATATGAGCAATTGCATGCTCTGATTGGCTACTCTACTACTAGAATATCAGCTCATATACTGTGAGTAGAGAAAAACAAAATGGCGGCGCATGTTGCTGAACCAACCAAGGACAGAATAAAAACTCTTTTTGAAAACTCCCCCCTCCCCCCAAAAAAGGCAATAAAATATGCAATAAAAATATTCGATGGTAAGAACATATCGTTTTTATTTTTCAAGAATTATTATTATAGCATTTTTCACAAATTGCTACTGTCATTTCACCGGTTTGGTGACACAGTGGTGCAGTGGTTAGCACTGTCACCTCCCAGCAAGAAAGTTCTGGGTTCGAGCCCAGTGGCCAACGAGGGCCTTTCTATGTGGAGTTTACGTGTTCTCCCCGTGTCCGTGTGAGTTTGCTCCAGTTTCCCCCACAGTCCAAAGACATGCAGGTTAGGTTAACTGGTGACTCTAAATTGAGCGTAGGTGTGAATGTGAGTGTGAATGGTTGTCTGTGTCTATGTGTCAGCCCTGTGATGACCTGGCGACTTGTCCAGGGTGTACCCCGCCTTTCGCCCGTAGTCAGCTGGGATAGGCTCCAGCTTGCCTGCGACACTATACAGGATAAGCAGTTACGGATAATGGATGGATGGATTTTGCCGGTTTGTTTACATTCTAAAATGAATGATTTTGTCAGATGTTTTGTATAAAGTTTTTGTTTATCAAATTTGCAAGAAATACAAATAAAAATGCTCTGTTTCTCAAAATCCAGTGAATGTGGATCAAATAAAACAGTTATTCCACTCAGTCTCATCGTACACGGCTTATAGCCAACTCGGTGCTACACGCCTTGTCGGCTATCAGCTTATGTATGACTTGATTGCATGGAATAATTGTTTATATACTCATATATATATATATATATATATATATATATATATATATATATATATATATATATATATATATATATATATAAGATAAGAAGACCTTTATTATCCCACAATGGGGAAATGTCCTGTTTGCAGCAGCACAGTGGATAGCAGCAGGACGTGTGTGTGTGTATGCGTATATACACTCACCGGCCACTTTAATAGGAACTTGTTCTTGATTCTAAGATTCCTGTTCTTGGCTGCAGGAGTGGAACCCAATGTGTTCTTCTGCTGTTGCATGCTGAGATGCTTTTCTGCTCACCATGGTTGTAAAGAGTTGCTATGAGTTACTATATCCTTCCTGGCAGCTCGAACCAATCTGGCCATTTTCCTCTGACCTCTCTTATCACCAAGGCGTTTGTTTCCACCCACAGAACTGTCGCTCACTCAGTGTTTTATGTTTTCTGCAACATTCTGTGTAAACTCTGGAGACTGTTGTGTGTGAAAACCCCAGGAGATCAGCAGTTTCTGAAATACTCAAACCACTCCATGTGGCACCAACACCCATGCCACAGTGAAAGTCACAGAGATCACAATTTTTCCCATTCTGATGTTTGAAGTGAACATTAACTGAAGCTCTTCAGTTGTACACACACACACACGTATATATCTCATCTCATTATCTGTAGCCGCTTTATCCTGTTCTACAGGGTCGCAGGCAAGCTGGAGCCTATCCCAGCTGACTACGGGCGAAAGGCGGGGTACACCCTGGACAAGTCGCCAGGTCATCACAGGGCTGACACATAGACACAGACAACCATTCACACTCACATTCACACCTACGCTCAATTTAGAGTCACCAGTTAACCTAACCTGCATGTCTTTGGACTATGGGGGAAACCGGAGCACCCGGAGGAAACCCACACGGACACGGGGAGAACATGCAAACTCCACACAGAAAGGACCTCGCCGTCCACGGGGCTCAAACCCGGACCTTCTTGCTGTGAGGCGACAGCGCTAACCACTACACAACCGTGCCACCTTTCTGTGTTTATGTGTCAGCCCTGTGATGACCTGGCGACTTGTCCAGGGTGTACCCCGCCTTCCGCCCGTAGTCAGCTGGGATAGGCTCCAGCTTGCCTGCGACCCTATAGAACAGGATAAAGTGGCTAGAGATAATGAGATGAGATGCTTTTTTTTGTCTTTTTAATTTCAAGCAAGAGAACAAAAAATGAGAGCCTGTGAGGAAATGACTGTTTATAGCTGCTATAATGGAAGCAGTAACAGGAATTAACTTGTTTTGTTGGTGTTCCATGACAATAAATTGATAAAAATTATGTTCCATCCATCCATCCATCCATTATCTATACTGCTTATCTATCAGGGTGTTTTGTCCTTTAATTAATACAAAAAGATCATTGCTAGGAAAATTGATGAGATATAAGATTATTAAAACAGTAGCTTTGGAGCAGAGGAACTTTTTCATAGTTCTTAGAATTGTTGGAGGAAGTTCCCCCTTTTTTGCATGTCTACATTGCAGAACCTGTGAATGATCATAGTTTTTAAAATACCCTTTTGAGGGACATTTTTAGCTCCTACTTCAAGGTAGGTAGTCTCTCAGCACAACAGGAACCATGAGTCAAATAAGTTCACGTTGATCAGTCAAATACAAGTCATTGCAGCACCGGCAACCACCATTACAAAGAAAAAATCAACGTAAAATGTTAACTGTGCAAACAACAGCTTTTAAATTTTACGCTAAAAATAATAAAAAAAAGACAGAAAAATGGATCAATAGTGAAGTCCAGGCTTTGTTGAACGTATATGCAATGGAGGAAATACAGTGCGATTTTGACATGTTGAAGTGAAAATGTTTGCTAGCATTTCTTTCTAACATCACACTAGCAAGCCAGCTTATGTCACTTCAGCGTTCCTACTGTCAGAGCGAATGCAAACAGAAATGAAGCCCTTGAAGGTATGTAGTTCTCAGGGGAGCTCCCCAGTGGGTAGTTCTTCTCAATGAATACCTTGAACTTTTTGGTCTAACAGTGCCTCATATCATGCCACACCATACCATACCAGCATGTGCTGTTGTGTTTTATTCCACACTTAATAGATGGATACAAATCCAGTATCAACCCCTAATTTATCACCCTTTTTTATGATCACAATATTTAATTTCAAAGAATTGAATACTTAGGCAAGATGCTACAACACTGGCACATATGTACAGTATACTGTATAAAATCCTTATAGAGCAGTACCTTGAAGGCAAAGTAGATAATTTGATGGTTGAAGTTGAGCAGCAGCTTGATGCTCTTGTTGGCTCAAACGAATGCATGCTGTCTGTGTAAACTCTTTTATTGCTCGTCATTTTGCCTTTGCCAGTAAGGATGTTCAGTGTCTTTCCTCTTGAGCCCTTTCTTTTCTCAGCCTGGCAACCCATTCTTCCACGACGTTAAACATGGCGAGATGTGCAGTCTTTTACATTTTACTGCCTGATAGATCAGAACCACAATGGCGCTCTGTCTAAAGTTCACAAATGGGAACCAGCAGGAAAGAGCAAGAGGAAAAGCCCCTTTGCTTAAAAAACATTGTGAAGTCGTATGAAACAATGAAATGATTTCCACTGCAAGGGCTCTCCACGGAAAGCTAATGTCACCACTTGGTTTGTTCAGACAGCTTTCTGCTGATTTATGAGTTTGTTTCTGCTGTGAAGTCCACGTGGAGTATGTGGTGTCTGGGATGGATTAAGTGAGTATGGAGTGGATTAGGATGGAGCAGTTCTGAGCAAGGTCATGGTGGCAGGAAATGAAACGAGAAGTGTACGTGAAGTTCAGCCTCACCCAAACAGGTTATTACACACTTCCTGTCCCCTCTCATCGTCCTGCTGCAGGTCTTCTGGCATTATCTGATTCGCTGGCACTAGTTAAGAACCAGCAGTGTTCCGAGCCACAGAGCTCCTTAATGGGACCCAAAGCAACATGTTTGGATACTATCCTGCTCTCCCAGCATGTAAAGCAGTTGGGTTTCATGGTGACATTTGTGAAGACTGTCTCTCTGTGTAGCTATTGTGTTCCAGCGCTGAACTCCAGACAGAACACTTTTGTTATGGAGGTATTAAATCATCTGCCTGTGAGAGACTTCAAAGCTCGCTCCTCAGATCTAAAAGGCTCTGATTAAACTTTTTCCAAGGTGCTGTAGATGAATGGATCATATCCACTTTCTTCAGGCCCCCTTTGCTTTACTCTTTATAGGGTATATATGATCCCGTCCACCTTCCTGTGTTTCCACAAGGCGCATTATCAGAGTGTGTTTACGAAATGTGAGGTGTTGATTTCAATGTGTAACAATAAAAGCACTGATGAGAACAATATTAAACAGTTCTCGAGTCGAGCTCAAATTACTGCACGATCAGTGTCTTTTTACAGAAAATGCAAAACACGAGGATGAATTAATCAGTGGTCGTGTGGCTTAATATACTACTTTCCTTACAGGTAGGCAACTGTATGTGACTGTAAGCTCAGGATCAGTACTGGTATTCCACAAGTGTGTATGCTTTCACCATTATTACTGTATTTCCAATTTATACCACTGACTTATCAAATCTGAATCTGGTCAGAAGGTGAATCATTTTCTAATAACAGCAGTTATGGCAGTAGTGCTGGCTGTCATTCAAATCACAGGTTTACTGTCAACTGGCTACTCTAAATTATTGAGTTTCACGTGATGTCACATCTGCCTCATTAGTTATTCAGAACTTTAGCTGGTGGTCTACCAAAGCTTAGTTGACAAAGCGTTTGTACAGAGAAGGTGCATTACTCACATGAAAAATGCCTTACACTTGCATTGTTTTAGGTTGTTCGAATCGATCAAACCGTGAAACCAATAGAAGTTTCTTCAGAATTCCCCATGAACTAATAAAAAAGGGTGAACGAACACAGGATTTCACAAAAAAAAACATTGAGAAAGGTGGTTTTTGAACCTCTCACTGAAATCGAAGGGAGCCAAGTCGAAGCATGCTTGAGTTTGCAGTGATCACTTGGTGAAAGGTTTGTATATCAGTCTCCTTAGTGTTTTCCAAGTACTATTCTTGCTATGTGTCTGTAGGAATCTGAGCAGGTGGGTGGAGCACAGAAGCACGGTAGACCAGAACTGAGTTCTCAAAACTCTTTTATTTTTAGCTTTTCAGCTTGTCTTTCATGCTCTCCCAGCCACACACGCACGCGCACACACACACACACACACACACACACACACATGTTCTGGTTGGGGAGAGAGCTCCCTTTCTCTGTGCTCTCACTCCTTTTATAGGGCGCGGTCACTGGGGAAAACACACAAACACAAGTTAACTCACATCAGGTGCAGTGATTCTGCCACTTACCTTCCCTGACTCCGCCCTCCATTCACAGACTGACGCTTGACCACGCCCCCGCTGCCACATACCCCCACTGCCTGACTCAGGCCGGGGAGCCGTCCGGCCTGCAGCTGACCCCCCCCCCCCCCCCCCCCCCCTTGACGGGAGAGGAAATCCACCACGACCATCTGCGCCCCCGGCCTGTGGACCACCTTGAACTTAAATGGCTGGAGTGCCAGATACCAATGGGTGATCCGCACGTTAGCATCCTTCATGTGGTGGAGCCACTGGAGGGGCTCGTGGTCCGAACAGAGGGTGAAAGGGCGTCCCAGTAGGTAGTAGCGGAGGGCGAGGACCACCCACTTGATGGTGAGGCACTCCTTTTCTATGGTGCTGTACCGGCTCTCACGCACTGACAACTTCCGGCTGATGTACAGCGCTGGACGATCCTCCCCCTCCACCTCCTGGAACAGAACAGCCCCCAGCCCTCTGTCCGACGCATCTGTCTGCAAAACAAAGGGGAGAGAAAAGTCAGGGGAGTGTAACAGTGGCCCCCCACACAGTGCAGCCTTTACCTCAGAGAAAGCCCGCTGGCATTGCTCTGTCCACTGGACCGGATCTGGTGCCCCCTTTTTAGTCAGATCAGTCAGCGGGCTGGTGACATCCGAATAATTAGGTATAAACCTACGATAGTAGCCAGCCAGCCCCAGGAACTGTCTCACCCCCTTTTTGGTCTTGGGCCTCGGGCAGGCTGCAATCGCTGCTGTCTTATTAATTTGGGGACGCACCTGCCCATTGCCCAAGTGGAAGCCCAGATACCATACTTCCACCCGCCCAATCGCACACTTCTTCGGGTTGGCTGTGAGACCCGCTCGCCTCAGCGACCTAAGGATGGCCCTTAGATGTAGGTGTCGCGGCCAGTCATTACTATAAATAATGATGTCGTCCAAGTATGCGGCCGCATAGGTGGCATGGGGGCGAAGGACCCTATCCATAAGCCGCTGGAACGTAGCGGGCGCTCCAAACAGCCCAAAAGGAAGTGTGACAAACTGGTGTAAGCTAAACGGTGTGGAAAAGGCCGTTTTCTCTCGGGATAATGGAGTCAAGGGGATCTGCCAATGTCCCTTTGTCAAATCCAGTGTCGAATAAAAACTAGCCGTGCCTAGTCGATCGAGCAACTCATCAATATGAGGCATTGGGTACGCATCGAATTTAGACACCGCGTTGACTTTTCTATAGTCCACACAGAACCGGACCGACCTGTTGGCCTTGGGAACCAAGACCACCGGGCTGCTCCAGTCACTGTGGGACTCCTCGACGATGCCCATGTCGAGCATGGCCTCGATTTCTTCCCGAACCACCTTTTTCTTGTCTTCGGGCAGCCTGTCAGGACAGCTGCGCACTACCACCCCTGGAGGCGTCTCAATGTGGTGTTCTATGAGGCGGGTGCAGCCGGGCACGGGCGAGAACACGTCAGAAAATTCTGTCTGCAACTGGGCAACCTCCGTGAGTTGGGTCGGGGAGAGGTGGTCTCCACAGGGGACCAGAGTGGTAGGTGATGTCAATGTTCCCTTTTGAACCTCCGGCCCCAGCTCCGCCTTCTCTGGAACCAACGACACCAATGCCACAGGGACCTCCTCATTCCAAAGTTTTAGCAGATTGAGGTAGTAAATCTGTAACGCCCCACCCCTGTCCATTTGCCTCACCTCGTAGTCGACGTCCCCGACTCGCCGTGTGACCTCAAAGGGTTCTTGCCACTTGGTGATCAATTTGGAGCTCGACGTGGGCAACAACACGAGTACTTTATCTTCCGGTGTGAACTCCCTAAGGCGCGTGCCCCTGTCATACAGGCGCATTTGCTGTTCTTGGGCCTGCCGCAAATTCTCCTGGGTTAGGTGTGTGAGTGTGTGGAGTTTTGCGCGCAGGTCAATAACGTATTGAATTTCGTTTTTGCTTGTTGAAGGTCCCTCCTCCCAATTTTCCCGCAGAACATCTAGGATGCCACGCGGCTTACGCCCATATAATAATTCGAATGGGGAGAACCCCGTGGAGGCTTGTGGGACCTCTCGCACTGCGAATAACAGGGCCTTGAGCCATTTATCCCAGTTGCGTGCGTCCTCGCTTACAAATTTCTTAATTAAGTTTTTGAGGGTGCGATTAAACTGTTCGACTAAGTCGTCCATTTTTGGGTTATCACCCACAAACGGACAGCTTAGTTGAACAGTTTAATCTGTTTTAAGCCTATCTGCTGGTGTGGATAGGCTTAATTCCCAGTAACCCATACAGTTCACGCAGTGTGTGTGACATAAACATAGTGCCTTGATCAGTCAGAATCTCTTTGGGGATTCCAACTCAGGAGATGACGTGGAAGAGCGCTTCCACAGTACTATATGTTGAGATATTGTGAAGAAGCACTGCTTCCAGATATCGCGTTGCATAGTCCACCAGAACTAAAATAAAGCGATACCCTCGTGTTGACCGATCTAATGGCCCGACGAGATCCATCCCAATTCTTTCGAACGGGGTCTTAATTAATGGCAGAGGGCGCAAAGGCGCTTTTGGAATGGCCGCTGGATTTACTAACTGGCATTCATGGCACGCCGTACACCACCTATGGACATCGCCGCGAATCCCTGGCCAATAGAACCGGGCCATTATTCGGGGTAGTGTCTTATCCTGCCCCAAGTGTCCAGCCATGGGATTAAAGTGAGCCGCCTGGAATATAAATTCCCAGCGGCTCTTTGGGATCAAAAGCTGAGTTATCGGTTCTTTAGTCTGAGTGTCCTGCGTCACTCGGTATAATCTAGCCTTAATAATGGAAAAATAGGGGAAGGACGGGGCGGTGTTTGGCTGGAGTGTTTGACCATCGATTACTCTCACTTGGTCAAACGCATGCCGCAGAGTCTTGTCTCGCGACTGCTCTAACAGGAAATCCGCGAGGGATTCCCCGAGAGAAGGAGGAGGAGCCTGCTGCTCCTCACTCTGACGCGGTGATGACGTAGATGGCTCTGTGACAGCTGCTCCCACCAATGCCACACCGGGACCTCCCCCTGCTAAACTATGGCAGGTCCCACTCTTCACTAAATGAGTCATTAATTCCCGAAATCCCGTCCAATCAGTCCCCAAAATTATCGAGTGGGTAAGGCGAGGATTAACCTCCACCTTTACTCTAAATTTCTCCCCTCGAAATAGAACGTGGATCGACACTAAAGGGTAGTTGTGAACATCTCCGTGCACACACAACACCTTCACCAATTGTGCTCTCCCCAATGCCTCGTCTTGCACCAGGCTTTGGTGGATTGAGGTCTGATTACAGCCAGAGTCCACCAAAGCCTGATACATATCCCCTTGAATACTCACCGGTATGCAATATGCTCTGGCCCGATCGAGGGCTGTCCCTGGCGCGTCGGGGATCCGGACCACCGTGCCCACCTCCATCGCCGAGCACTGATGCTGGAGGTGCCCCGGCTCTCCGCAGCGCCAGCAAACTGGCCCAGGCTCTCTCTCTGCACCAGTGTTCCAGAGCTCACTCATCTGAGGGGGGGAGAGACAGACACAGAAGTGGGAAACGGTAGGGCACCGTGGGTGCGGCGGGCCGGCTGGGGTGGAGCCGGCCCCCGCCTCCGCGGTGGGGGAACGGGGCGAGGACGAGGAACAGAAGGGGAGGGGGAGAGAGAGAGAGAGAGGAGAGGGGAGGGGAGAAGAGGAGACATGCTGTCCTGCCATCGGAACAGCTGCCATATGGTCCTCCACCAGCTTGATGGCCTGATCCAGTGATGCTGGGCGATGGCACTGGACCCACTCTGCTGTTCCTTCGGGAAGTCGGGCGATGAATTGTTCCAGCACCACCAGGTCGATGATTCCCTTGGCGTCGTGGTTGTCGGCCCTCAGCCACCGCCGGCAGGTGTCCCGGAGTTGCTGGCCAAACGTGAACGGCCGGTCGACCTCCCCCAGGTGCAGAGCGCAGAATCGCTGCCGTTGTTGCTCCGGGGTGCACCCCACACGCTGGAGGACGGCCCTGCGGAGGTCAGCGTAGACCAGCTGGCTGTCGGCGGGGAGCTGTAGCGCGGCCAGCTGCGCCTCGCCCATTAGCAGGGGGAGGAGGTGCGCCATGCGCTGTTCCACCGGCCAGCCCCACGCCTCTGCTGCCTGCTCAAAGAGAGTGAGGAAGGCCTCGGGGTCATCGTGCGGGCCCATCTTTGTTAGGGTGAGGTGGGGAGGGTCCGCAGCGGTGGAGGTGGTGGACCCCGCCGACGCGAGTAGGTGCCGGAATGCCTGGTGATCTTCCTGCTGCGCCAGCACCAGGGCCTCGAACCTTTGCTCCTGCTCCTTCCGGAGGGCAACCAGCGCCTGGCGCTGGCTCTGTTGGGCCGTGGCGAGGGCATGGATCAGGTCCTTGAAGGGGGAGGACTCCATGGGGCTGTTCTCCTCTGCGCTCCGTTCCCGGGTTTCGGCACCACTGTAGGAATCTGAGCAGGTGGGTGGAGCACAGAAGCACGGTAGGCCAGAACTGAGTTCTCAAAACTCTTTTATTTTTAGCTTTTCAGCTTGTCTTTCACACTCCCAGCCACACACACAAGTGTTCTGGTTGGGGAGAGAGCTCCCTTTCTCTGCTCTCTCTCTCCTTTTATAGGGCACGGTCACTGGGGAAGAAACAAACACAGGTTAACTCACATCAGGTGCAGTGATTCTGCCACTTACCTTCCCTGACTCCGCCCTCCATTTACAGACCAACGCTTGACCACGCCCCCGCTGCCACAGTGTCATTATTTTATGGTACTTTTTTTTAGTCATGAAGCACTAAAGTCCCCAACTGTTTCTCTGTTTACTCCTCACTCCTCACAAAGTCCATATGCATGAAGGTCGCAACAAAATTCTCACCCAGCCATATAGTTACAATGTGCCGTGATCACTTCTCCGTCTTGTTTAACTAAGATCCAGGTCTTTAAAGGGGTTTCTGATGATCTTTGTGAATGATTTACCTGAGAGATAAGAGCCAACACAAGTGAGAATCAAGTGAACTGTTGTTTGTTTACACTTCACCTTGCAGTGCTTCGTTGTAAAGACACGAACGAAAAGTTTAAAAAAAATACTTACACAGGCAAAAACAATACAGGATTCATTCGGCAGCGACTTGATACCGAGGTCCTTTACCCAGCCACATACAAAAAAGTTGCAAGCCTCAATACTCTTCCACACCTTCATCTGTTTGACGGTGTAGAAGGATGTCTGCAACACCAGATAGTTCGAGATGTCGGGGAACTCGACTGAAGGGTAGTTTTCGAGATCATATGACAAATCCTTCTTTCCCAGACTGTAGGGGTCGATTCCATTGCACATAGCAATCTTCTGAATACATCTAAAGTGAGCAGTGGCTCCTAGATTATGAGCATACTCTGATAAGTTATTGCTAGTTGTTTGCACTACGGCAGCTGTTTTGGTTTGCTAGACCACCAGCTGTTTTACCAGAAGTGAAATCGCCAAGAAAGGTCATGTGACTGAAACCCAAGAATTGCCCATTGGTGTGAATATGAGTGTGAATGGTTGTTTGTCTCTGTGTTAGCCCTGTGATAGATTGGTGACTTGCCCAGGGTGTACCCCGCCTTTTGCCTGAAGTCAGCTCCAGCTTTCCCGCAATGGATAAAAGGTATAGAAAATGAATGAATGTTTCTAAAGTCACTTTTATGGTAGACATTCCAGGTAATCTAAGACTAATAATATCCTTCCATTATCTATAACATTTACCCCTCAAAGTTGCAGAGGAAGCTGGAGCCAATCCCAGCTGACTTTGGGTGAGACGCAGGGTACCCCCTGGACACGTCACCGATCCAACACAGAGACAAACAGCCATTCACACCTATGGGTAATTTAGAGTTGCTAGGTGACCTAAACCACGTCTTTGAATTATAGAGGATGCAGAGGAAATCCAATCAGGTAGAAGGAGAAAATACAAACTCCACACAGAAAAGCCCCAGAAGGCTACAAGGTTCAAACCCAGAACCTTCTTGCTCTGATGCAACAGTGCAAACCACTGTCTGAACCACTGTGGGAGTCTGGATTTTCTCACCACATATTTGCCTGTGTGGGTTTCCTCCGGGTGCTCTGGTTACAGGTGGCACAGTGGTGTAGTGGTTAGCACTGTCGCCTCACAGCAAGAAGGTTCTGGGTTTAAGCCTAGCAGCCAACGGGGGCCTTTCTGTGTGGAGTTTTCATGTTCTCCCCATGTCTGCGTGGGTTTCCTCCAAGTGCTCCGGTTTCCCCCACAGTCCAAAGGCATGTGGTTAGGTTAACATGGGGCGACCTTGAGCTGAAGTGCCCTTGAGCAAGGTACCTAACCCCTAACTGTTCCCTGGGTGCTGTAGTATGGCTGCCCAGTGCTCTGGGTGTGCGTCCACGTGTTCACTGTTTCAGATGGGTTAAATGCAGAGGATGAATTTCACTGTGTGCTTGAGTGTGCATGTGACAAATAAACGCTTCTTCCTCTTCTTCACGGCACCACTGTGCCTCCCAAAGACTAATAATAAATAAACAAATTAAAATCATTGATATTTAACAAATACAAAATGTGTAATTGTTGATATACATGCACATGATACTCATGTAGCACAAACTGCTGAAAAAGTGAATGCTGGCAAAAACAGAAAGATGCCAGCATTAACTTTTTCAGCAGTTTGTGCTACAGTAGCCCATCTGTGGGATTGGACCATATGGGCTAGCCTTTGTGTCCCATGTGAATCAATGAGCCTTTGACACCCATTACTCTGTCTTCAGTTCACCAGTTGTCCTTCTTTGGACCACTTTTGGTAGGTACTAACCACTGCATACCAGGAACACCCTACAAGATGTGCCATTTTGGAGATGCTCAGACCCAGTCATCTCGCCACCACAATTTGTCAGAGTTGCTCAGATCCTTACATCCATCCATCCATCCATCCATCCATTATCTGTAGCTGCTTATTCTGTCCTACAGGGTCGCAGGCAAACTGGAGCCTATCCCAGCTGACTACAGGCGAAAGGCGGGGTACACCCTGGACAAGTCGCCAGGTCATCGCAGGGCTGACACAGAGACAAACAACCATTCACACTCACATTCACACCTACGCTCAATTTAGAGTCACCAATTAGCCTAACCTGCATGTCTTTGGACTGTGGGGGAAACTGGAGCACCTGTAGGAAACCCACACAGACACGGGGAGAACATGCAAACTCCGCACAGAAAGGCCCTTGCCGGCCATGCTTGAACCCAGAACCTTCTTGCTGTGAGGCAACAATGTTAACCACTGCACCACCGTGCCGCCCCCAGATCCTTACACTTTGCCCATTTTTCCTGCTTACAACACATCAACTTCAAGAACTGACTTCTCTTTCCTGCTGCCGAATATATCTCACCCCTTGATACATGCCATTTTAATGAGATAATCAGTATTATTTATTTCACCTCTCAGTGTTTTTAATTTTATGGTTAATCTGTGTATATTTAGATTGTATGTCTATTTTAAAGAAGGAGTCTCCAGTGTCAGTGTCAATGTAAGATTTCCAACACTGGAAGATTTCATGTCAGAGGACTTTTCATGTCAAGCTGCATTTTCTTATTTGAGACAGAGGAAAAAACAGAGGCTTAAGAAGAAATGATGAAGGAACAACTGTTTCTAGCTGCGATTACAAGTAATAACAGGAATGAATTCATTTCAGGAACGTTTTACATCAATAAATGTAACTGTAAATGGTTAAAAAGTATGACATCGTTCATTAATACATTAAAAATTGTGATAATTGGCAATTTGCTGTGGTATAAGAGGAACAAAACACAATAGGACTTGCTGTAATAGTAAATACATCATACAGTACCACCTTTGATTGTTGTTGATTGCTTTCCAATAACAGCACATCTCGTTGTGTTTTATTCCATACATACTGAAGCAGATTATTTTAGAGCAAATAATGTGGAGTGTCGGCACAGAGGGGCAAGTTTTAACAAGTACATTGCGAGACATAAGCGGACAAATTGTACGCCGGCAGATTTTCACAGGATTTGGGTCCAAACGCAACCAACCACATCTAAAGCATTTTAGTTCAGGGCTGAAAGTGGCCCAGATGTATGTTCTGGTCTGCATCATGCTAGAGATACAGTTTCATCAGGGTCGAGCTGTAGCTGTGTACTGGCAGCCAGATTTGGATGAGTTCACCACCATCTTTCCATCGCAGTATGAGGGCAAGACGAAGTGGAAAATGCGGGCCAAGATACAGCATTTGCTCAATTGCTTTCTGGGATACTTTGAATACCAGTCTTTGAGTGTTCACTGCTTCAGTTGGTCTTTTGACAGAGAATGAAATCTGTTGAATGGAAAAGATTATCACATTTTACAAAAAGACTAAATAAATGATAGACAGTGATTGAAATCTGGGTTTCGTCTCTTCCTGTAACAAGGAAAGATTTGAAAACTGACATTGTCAAGATGCAAAATACAACTGTGCAAGAATGTTTCCAATTTATTTACAAGAGTTTTATTCAGTGTCTGCTTTGTATATAGTGCTGGAGTGGTGCTCTTTCTGTTTGAAATAAAAACCAGCTGCACAAAAGAATTAAAATAAGCACTAAAAGTATTGGCGCACCACTGGTGTATTTTAAAACCTGCTTATAGACTTTTAGGGGATCTTTTTTATGCGTTTGTTAAATATCAACTAGATATCATGTGCCATCCGGAATAAAAAGAGCACTTTGTCATGAAGCGGGCAGACGGATGTAAGTGCAGGGTTTCTGGTTTTATTAAAACAAATATAGCAGACAAACCAAAGAGTGAGGCAATATTCAGAAATGTGATGCAGGCGAAAGATCCGATGATCAACATTCGACAAACAGGCGTAAACTAGACAAGATCAAAAGCGCAGAGGCAGGGTTACACTCTGGATGGGATGCCATGCATATACACATACGGTACATATACAGTACATATACACCTAGGAGCTATAGAGTTGCCAAAAAACCTAAATGCATGTTTTTGGGAGATGTAAGGAAACTGGAGAAACAATTAATTGCAGCAACAATGCAACACATTACTTATTATTGAGTTATATATTTGTATAAAGCTATTTCACATCTATTATTTAATGTCTTACTTATACATAATTATGTATGATGTCTTTTATCACACTCATGGTATGTAAGATGAATTCCCACAATTTTATGCATTCAGATCAGTGTGCATTTCATGTACACATGTATATACAGTGGTGCTTGAAAGTTTGTGAACCCTTTAGAATTTTCTATATTTCTGCATAAATATGACCTAAAACATCATCAGATTTTCACACAAGTCCTAAAAGTAGATCAAGAGAACCCAGTTCAACAAACAAGACAAAAATATTATCCTTGGTCATTTATTTATTGAGGAAAATGATCAAATATTACATATCTGTGAGTGACAAAAGTATGTGAACCTTTGCTTTCAGTATCTGGTGTGACCCCCTTGTGCAGCAATAACTGCAACTAAACGTTTGCGGTAACTGTTGATCAGTCCTGCACACCGGCTTGGAGGAATTTTAGCCCATTCCTCCGTACAGAACAGCTTCAACTCTGGGATGTTGGTGGGTTTCCTCACATGAACTGTTCGCTTTAGGTCCTTCCACAACGTTTTGATTGGATTAAGGTCAGGACTTTGGCTTGGCCATTCCAAAACATTAAATTGATTCTTCTTTAACCGTTCTTTGGTAGAACGACTTGTGTGTTTAGGGTCATTGTCTTGCTGCATGACCTACCTTCTCTTGAGATTCAGTTCATGGACAGATGTCCTGACATTTTCTTTTAGAATTTGCTGGTATAATTCAGAATTCATTGCTCCATCAATGATGGCAAGCCGTCCTTGCCTGGATGCAGCAAAACAGGCCCAAACCATGATACTACCACCACCATGTTTCACAGATGGGATAAGGTTCTTATGTTGGAATGCAGTGTTTTCCTTTTTCCAAACATAACGCCTCTCATTTAAGCAAAAAAGTTCTATTTTAGTCTCATCCATCCACAAAACATTTTTCCAGTAGCCTTCTGGTTTGTCCACATGATCGTTAGCAAACTGCAGATGAGCAGCAATGTTCTTTTTGGAGAGCAGTGGCTTTCTCCTTGCAACCCTGCCATGCACACCATTGTTGTTCAGTGTTCTCCTGATGGTGGACTCATGAACATTAACATTAGCCAATGTAAGAGAGGCCTTCAGTTGCTTAGAAGTTACCCTGGGGTCCTTTGTGACCTTGCCGACTATTACACACCTTGCTCTTGGAGTGATCTTTGTTGGTCGACCACTCCTGGGGAGGGTAACAATGGTCTTGAATTTCCTCCATTTGTACACAATCTGTCTGACTGTGGATTGGTGGAGTCCAAACTCTTTAGAGATGGTTTTGTAACCTTTTCCAGCCTGATGAGCATCAACAACGCTTTTTCTGAGGTCCTCAGAAATCTCCTTTGTTTGTGCCATGACACACTTCCACAAACATGTGTTGTGAAGATCAGACTTTGATAGATCCCTGTTCTTTAAATAAAACACGGTGCCTACTCACACCTGATTGTCATCCCTTTGATTGAAAACACCTGACTCTAATTTCACCTTCAAATTAACTGCTAATCCTAGAGGTTCACATACTTTTGCCACTCACAGATATGTAATATTGGATCATTTTCCTCAATAAATAAATGACCAAGTATAATATCTTTGTCTCATTTGTTTAACTGGGTTCTCTTTATCTACTTTTAGGACTTGTGTGAAAATCTGATGATGTTTTAGGTCATATTTATGCAGAAATATAGAAAATTCTAAAGGGTTCACAAACTTTCAAGCACCACTGTACACTCACCGGCCACTTTAACCCATATGGAAAAGAAATAGAAGAAACTTATAAAAAAAGATATAACTTTCCATCACCTTCAGTTTATGTTTCATGTATTGTGCATCATATAAGGAATATGATTTACTCCTGAAAGTGGCCACTTTTGCATTACTGTCATATATTGTTCTGATAAATATGCAAATCATACAAGTTTCATTTTGTTCAAATTTACTAAGGATCTTATATCTGGTTTCACTGTTGTATGCTTTACATACAAGTTTCAGACAAAGAACATACAAATTTTATAAGATTTATCTACATCTTTTCCATATGGGAATAGGAACTTGTTCTTGATTCTAAGATTCCTGTTCTTGGCTGCAGGAGTGGAACCCAATGTGGGCTTCTGCTGTTTTATGCCGAGATGCTTTTCTGCTCACCACGGTTGTAAAGAGTTGCTATGAGTTACTATATCCTTCCTGGCAGCTTGAACCAATCTGGTCATTTTCCTCTGACCTCTCTTATCAACAAGGCGTTTGTTTCCACCCACAGAACTGTCGCTCAATCAGTGTTTTTTGTTTTTCGCACCATTCTGTGTAAACTCTAGAGACTGTTGTGTGTGAAAACCCCAGGAGATCAGCAGTTTCTGAAATACTCAAACCAGTCCATCTGGCTCAAACCAACACCCATGCTATAGTGAAAGAAAGTCACACTTTGAGATCACAATTTTCCCCATTCTGATGTTTGAAGTGAACATTAACTGAAGCTCTTGATTTGTATCTGCATGATTGTATGCATTGTGCTGCTGTCAAGGGATCGGCTGATTAGAGAACTGCATCAAACAGCAGGGGTGTGGGTGTACTTAATAAAGTGGTGCGGTGTGTGTGTGTATATATAAAATTTTTGGCTGGATATCTGAGTAACCACTACCCATAGTCCTCAGGAATAACACATGTTCATATGTTTCATATCCAGCGTTCTCCTCTCACTTGTTAGCTGCAGTATGGGATGTAATATGACAGAACTGTAGCCCTGCAGCTACTTATACTACTGCCATGAGATGTGGGTTGGAATGAAGCAAAAGAAACGTGCACCTGAAACTCACCTGCATCAAAGCTGCACTTGATGTGTCATAAATGCAGGTCGTGCTGTACCTCAGCTGTATTTCAGTTCTTCCATTGTTTTCCATTTTTTCCCTTCACTAAAAAGGAGATCCTGTTCCAACTCCATCAAGTAAGTGCATTGAGGTGTGCAGACATGACGCCTGTATAATTGACACAATGAGTGCATAATAAACTAGAAAATACTGTAACCAATGTATCAAATATATTATTTTTCAGGGTTTAAAAAAAAATACATTTAGTTTGAGAGACATGTGCTCAGTAATCCGATCTGATCCATCCATCCATCCATCCATCCATTCATTATCTGTAGCCACTTATCCTGTCCTACAGAGTCGCAGGCAAGCTGGAACCTATCCCAGCTGACTATGGGCGAAAGGTGGGGTACACCCTGGATAAGTCACCAGGTCATCGCAGGGCTAACACAGAGACAAACAACCATTCATGCTCACATTCACACCTACAGTCAATTTAGAGCCACCAATTAGCCTAACCTGCATGTCTTTGGACTGTGGGGGAAACTGGAGCACCTGGAGGAAACCCACGTGGACACGGGGAGAACATCCAAACTCCACACAGAAAGGCCCTTGCTGGCTGCTGGGCTAGAACCCAGAACCTTCTTGCTATGAGACAACAGTGCTAACCACTACATCACCATGCCGCCCCCAAAGGACCAACAATTTCTAACAATTTCAGTTGTTTCTAATGAATTACTTTACTACAGGTATTTTCTCCAGTGTGTTGGTAAGAACTTGTCAGACCTACAAGATGACTACACAGTCAGAAATAGGGGTTCAGGAGGAGCCCATTTCTGTCCCCCAGGATACAATCTACACTAATGTACCCTCTAGGGAACATTATTGGACCTCAATGTAATTAATTATGTGTACCTTTTTAGGGACAAAAAGGTACATATATGTTCTCAAGCAGTATCTAAAGGGTACAAATAAGTACCTTAAGGCCCGGTCCCACTGCACTTACGGATGCAAAGAGGATGTAAAACGTAAAAAATCTTTGCCATCCGTTGGAAAACGCTATGCATCCGTTGTGTACTCATTGCATACGTGCTTCATACGCTCTATCCATCGAGCATCTGTCCACTGTGATTTCATCCGCGCAAAAAGTTTTGAGCTGCACAAAACTTTTAGAACGGATGAACTTTCCGCCGTGTACGATGTAAATCCGCGACATATACGAGCAACAAACGTTCTATGTCCGTCATCATCCGTTAAACGTCTGCTGTATCCTCTCTGCATCCTCTGGGCATCCTCGCAACTCACATCCGCTGCAGCTGAAAGCGGAAAGAGGGAGGAAAGATAAGGTACATGAAACGTCTATTCATCGTTAGTAGCACGGAAATAAAAGGATGTAAGCGTATGCATCTCGTATATAAAGTATTCAAAACGGACAAAGCGTTTATATCTGGGATGTATCTCGTATATTTAGGATGTCTGGAGTATGTCTAGGCAGGGGTCACCAAACTACGGCCCGCGGGCCAGATCCGGCCCGCCACACCCCTTTGACCGGCCCCCCAGCCCCTCTGCCCCCCATCACTTGAACCGGCCCTATGAGGCAATCCCCAAAAGTGGTCATGGCCTATTTTTTAAAATTGCTTTTTGGCAAATAATAACATGTCTGCATCTTGTATTTTGTTGATTTTATCAATTAAAATTGATATTTAGTTATAAAATGAACTATTCATATTTTCCGAATTTTCGTCATATGCTCGCGATCAAGCAGTGACAGGCAGCGCACGCACAGAGAACTGTCAGTGTTCAGGACAGCAAAGTGGCTAGCGGTCAGCGAAAAGCTGACAGAGAGTGCAGAGTTTTTAAACAACAGTGGACCACCGATTATTTTTTCGTTCAGTGTAAGGACCGTGCAGTTTGTCTTGTATGTAAAGAAAGTGTGTCGGTTTTCAAAGAATATAATCTGCGTCGTCACTATGAAACCCACCACAAAGCAGGGTTCGAATTATAAATTTGACCCTATGAGGGTCTCTATTTAAAAAAAAAAAAAAAAACAATGCATACTCGCTCTCCTGGACCAGCGCACTTTTGCGCACTGCAGTGCACAGCTTTCACACACAGGCGCGCGCATGCACGCACGCATGCACGCACGCACACACACACGGTGTTGCATATATATATATATATATATATATATATAGTTAAACAAATTATATATATATTGTATATATATATAATTATATATATATTGTTAAACAAAGGAAGATCGTTGTGAGATAGAGGACAAGTCTTCTTCGGACTTAACTTCACATTCGATTTCGCAGGCTGCAAATTTCAGTTTGCGCGCATAGTGGTGTGGTGGTGAAGTACAGCCATACATGTTGCGGTTTAATAACACGTTCAATACAAAGTTATGGCTGCATGGTGATCGGAAATGAAATGAGTTTTATTTACATTTATATGGTGATATAGGCTATTCAAGCTTATTATGGTGATATATGACGTATTTGAGAGACTTCCACAGAAAATTAAGTTTGCTTCTTTCATGGGAGCCTGAGGGAATGGGAGCTCAGCTCCCATTGGCTCCCACGTAATTCGAACTATGCCACAAAGAGTATGCTAGTTTGCGAGGGCAAACAAGAGAAGACAGGATTCGGAGGATGAAATGCGGACTGGCTGCACAACAGAATGTATTCCTTCACCAAACCCAGATCAACCAGGCTGCTGTCCGAGCTAGCTATAAGGTAGCTCACCTACTAGCTACCCATGGAAAGCCGTTTACTGATGGGGACTTTGTTAAAGTATGCATGCTTGCTGTGGCCGAGGAGGTGTGTCCCGACAAGAAGGATGCGCTCAACGCGGTGAGTCTCTCCGCACCTACTATGACCAGGCGAACCGAAGATTTGGGGGACAACGTGTATGGCCAGCTGAATGAGAGAGCATCAGAATTCGAGTTTTTTGCTTTGGCCATGGATGAGAGCAATGACGTGCAGGACACAGCACAACTGCTGTGATCTATTGCTCATATTATTATAATTTCACTGTTTTTTAAAATGTATTTATTTTATAGGCCTATTTATTTGACCTTTATTAAGTGCTGCATACAATTATTATTAATATTATTAATAATATCAACAGGCCTACCTACAATTTATAATTTTCCACTCACCTTTGCCAGTGTCAATCACCTCAACTAGGCAGATGTTTCTTACCTTGACAGCTTTGATGTTATTTTTATTAGAAAATAAATAAATGGAATATCAGTGGTATTTCAAATTAAAACAAAGTGTGAAGACTTGATTACTACTTTTGCAAACCACTGGTAAAGATAAACAAATATGTGCCAGGAATCAAGTGTTGATATAGTAGTATGGATATAGTAGTATGGATATAGTAGTGGGGATATAGTAGTGGGGGATATAGTAGTGGGGATGGCCGTGCCAGGCTAGTAATCTGTACTACACAATGAGGCCTGCTGGTGGTCATATTTGTCTGGGTTATACAATTCTATGTGATATAGCTGACCCGACCCCGGCCCCCATCACAGTCAGGAACGACAATGTGGCCCCCAGAGAAAAAAGTTTGGTGACCCCTGGTCTAGAGTATGTAGAAGGACACCTAGCGGACAATCGATATTTTATATAAAAAGGGGGAGAAAATCATCTAGTAGTAGAGATGTATCGATGTAGCCGCCAGCACGTCTTTCCACTTTATGCTGACGGCGTAGGTGCTGCATCCCTTTATTTCCGCGGAGCAGACGCAATTCATACCCCCCGCATGCACAGTGAACGGTCTGCATCCGATATACATCCGCGCAACATCCCCTTTGTTTCCGTTAGGCGTACGTGATGCATCCCCTTCATCTGCTATGCATCCGCTCTTTCTGCTATGCGTCCACTTCTCAGTTATCACCGGTAACCCCTTCGGAGCTGTCATCCACTTCCATCCGCTTTCATCCGCTAGGCTTCCTATGAACCTGCGTTTAACATCCCCGCTATATACTACCCACGTCCGTTCTTTTCCGTTCTGTTCTCGCAAATTTTCGCCAATTTTGTCCATTTCTGGAGCGGATGAAAACGGATAGAGCCACCCCCGAAATTTTGCTCGTCCGCTGTGTCCTTTTTGCATACGTTTTGTGTCCATCGGCCAGTGGGACCAGGCCTTTAGAGGGTACTGCCCCAGTGACAAGCCATTGTACTCCTAAAAAGACAAGAATGTACTTTATTTTCTGAGAGTGTAGCTAGCATATCCATCTTGCTAGCTAGCAAAAAGTAATTGGAAACCCAGCATTAAAAAGCAAAAACAAAACAGCAACATAAAGTTTTGTTCTCTTGAACTGTCCAAGGCAAATATTAGTATGACAATGAAGGATAAAAGAAATGCGAGTTTTTTTTAAACGTGTTCTCTTGTGTCAGAGTTAGCATCTGAAAGATCAAAGAACTGCGGAAACTACAGCCTTTACACCTAACAATAGATTAGTTGTCGATTTAGTCAGACGAGACAATGATTGAGTTGTTTGTCCATCATGGCTAGAGGTAAGGTCATCATAGGTAGACTGTCCACAGCTGTGGACGAAGCACTAAGAAAGGAGCAGACAGGATTCAGAAAAGGTAGGAGCTGCGTGGAACAGATTTTTACATTGCGAAATATCGTTGAACAGTGTGCAGAATGGCAACGACAACTATATGTCAACTTCATTGACTTTGAAAAAGCCTTTGACAGTGTTCACCGTGACAGCTTGTGGCACATTTTGAGGGCTTACGGCATACCAAGTCACATGGTGCAGCTGATCAAGTGCTTTTACAACAATTACAAATGCTGTGTAGGTGGAAGCGACATCTGGTTTGAGGTGAAGACCGGGCTCCGCCAAGGCTGTGTGATGTCCGCCTTTCTCTTCAACTTTGTGATTGACTGGGTGATGCGGCGCACCACAGAAGCAGGACTTACTGGCATCAGATGTGCACTCTTCTCCACCCTTGAAGATCTAGACTTTGCTGACGACTTGGCTTTACTTTCGCACACTCATCGACACATGCAAGACAAGACAAACAGGCTGAGTAAGTTCAGTTCCCAAGTTGGCCTCAAGATTAGCCAGAAGAAATCGGAAGTCCTGATTATGAACAACTCAGCACCAGCTCCAATCAAAGTCAACAATAATGATCTTCCCAATACTGACAGCTTTGTGTATCTGGGCAGTATCATCACAACAGAAGGTGGAAGTATGAAGGACATTCAGAACAGGATCAACAAAACAAGAGGTGCCTTCATCAATATGAACAACATCTGGAAATCTTCACAGTACAGCGTCAAAACCAAGCTGAAATTATACAACAGCTGTGTTCTCCCAGTGCTCCTGTATGGGGCTGAGTGCTGGCAAATGACCCAACAAGATTTGATGAGGCTCTCCACTTTCCACATCAAGAATTTACGGAGAATATTGAAAGTTTTTTGGCCAAATAAGTTTTCCAATGAAGATCTACTCTCCCGCTGCAAGCAGGAAGATATGGCCACAATTATCATGAGAAGACATTGGCAGTGGATTGGTCATGTACTCAGAAGAGAAAATGGAACCATCATCAAAACAGCTCTCCATTGGACACCAGATGGCAAAAAGAAAAGGGGAAGGCCAAAAACAACTTGGCGGCGAACAGTCGAACAAGAACTGAGGAACATCAACTACACCTGGGGTACCATCAGTGTCCTAGCCCATGACCGGCAGATGTGGAGAGACTTTGTTGCTGCCCTATGTGCCCCAGGCGTTACGGGCAGTATAGATAGATGGCTAGAGGTATAGAGGAACACTGTACTAACTGTTAAGCATGGTGGTGGTAGCATCATACTCTAGGACTGTTTTTGTTGCCAGTGCACAAAGTGGACGGAATAATGGAGAAAGAAGATGACTTCAGAATTCTTCAAAAACTCAAACCATCATAAACTTGGGCACAATTGGGTGTCTAAGAGGACAGTGACCCCAAGTACACATCAAAGGTGATTGTGGAGGATAAAGCAGACTAACAGTAAGCTTAAAACAAGTCTTGACCTCAACCCTATCAAAAATATGTGAACTGTGCATAATATAGTATATAGACAGGTTTTTGTTTTTGTTGTGCTATTAAATTATGATATTCTACTGTACAGTATATGCACTGCTTAATGACAAATGACAGTGACTTTGTTTTGGTGTTTACTGCACACAAATAATTAAGCAATTGGCCATTTAGTCCTGAAATAATGTCCATTTTATAAAATCACAATTCTTGTATATGTCATTCTGACAGTATCATCTTTTAACGCGATACTCTCACTAAGATAGGGAAGACACCTGCGCCATCTACTGGACAATTACACCAGCAAGCTTGCACTTGAGTATACACTCACTGGCCACTTTAATAAGACCTTGTTCTTGATTCTAAGATTCCTGTTCTTGGCTGCAGGAGTGGAACCCAATGTGTTCTTCTGCTGTTGCATGCTGAGATGCTTTTCTGCTCACCACGGTTGTAAAGAGTTGCTATGAGTTACTATATCCTTCCTGGCAGCTTGAACCAATCTGGCCATTTTCCTCTGACCTCTCTTAACAACAAGGCATTTGTTTCCACCCACAGAACTGTCGCTCACTCAGTGTTTTTTGTTTTTCGCACCATTCTGTGTAAACTCTAGAGACTGTTGTGTGTGAAAACCCCAGGAGATCAGCAGTTTCTGAAATACTCAAACCAGTCCATCTGGCTCAAACCAACACCCATGCCACAGTGAAAGAAAGTCACACTTTGAGATCGCAGTTTTTCCCATTCTGATTTTTGAAGTGAACATTAACTGAAGCTCTTGATTTGTATCCTAATAAAGTGGCTGGTGAGTGTGTATTGTATAATTCTCGAAACGACAAGTCGTTAAAGTAAAACTTCACCCTGAACAACTTTTCAGTAATAATAATGTTTATGTGATCTTCAGTATGGTAAACCAAATGAATTCTGTCTTTTGGTTTAAATGTCTTTCATTAATATGTTGGTCTTTTTTTTTTTTTTGCTTTGGTTAGAAATTTGCTACATTACCATTCACTTACCTGATGGTACTGATGCCAGAGAACGAGTGCAGCAGTGCTTTAGTCCTTCTGTTTGTCCAGCTCTCTCATCTCTTCATCTGTACACCCTGGTCAAGTTCAAATCACAAAATACAGCACTAGCCAAAGAATTTGCACCATGTCATCTCATTATCTCTAGCCGCTTTATCCTGTTCTACAGGGTGGCAGGCAAGCTGGAGCCTATCCCAGCTGACTACGGGTGAAAGGCGGGGTACACCCTGGACAAGTCGCCAGGTCATCACAGGGCTGACACATAGACACAGACAACCATTCACACTCACATTCACACCTACGGTCAATTTAGAGTCACCAGTTAACCTAACCTGCATGTCTTTGGACTGTGGGGTAAACCGGAGCACCCGGAGGAAACCCACGCGGACACAGGGAGAACATGCAAACTCCACACAGAAAGGCCCTCGCTGGCCGCGGGGCTCGAACCCGGACCTTCTTGCTGTGAGGCGACAGCGCTAACCACAACACCACCGTGCCGCCCAGAATTTGCACCAGAATAGCTAAAATCTCACAAATATTTCAATTGAAATAGATTTATTGTGATTAAGGGCTTTAATAAATCAGAACTATAACTGAATAAAATAAAACTGATTACACATGCCAAATGAGAGATAGTATGGTTTACTGTCACTCCAAAATCATCAACTGGGTTGAGATCTTGTGAGTGTGAAGGCCACAGCATTTGATCATTTCATCCTCACCAATCAATTCATTGGGTCATTTTGCACTGTGGATGGGGGCGGAGTCATCCTGGAAGACACCACGCCCATCAAGATAGAAAGGTTTCATCATAGGATAAAGGTGATCAGTCTGAAGAACGCTGTATTGATTTGCATTGCAATGATGCATGCCAGCAACATAAATAAATGCCCCACATAGTACAGAGCTACTGGTTGGTGTGTGTGTGTGTGTGTGTGTGTGTGAGACCCATCTGTATGACCAGTTGTGCTAACGCTACTAGGCATAAGAGGGCAGTGTCCAACAAAGAATATTTCATCCCCCACTACTGCTTTGCTTTCCTGTTCTCATACACCATTTCCAACTTCACAAGGATTTCTGACATGGAAACAATTTGCTTTAGGATTCTGCATAGAAGCTTTAAGAAGCTTTTGACTCTGAGAGAGACAACCCTAAAACTGAAGAAATCACGAAGCTTGAGTTCTTACCATTTTTTTTTTCGTAAGAGTGTACATGTGAAAATGCCACTTCACACCTTCAGGGTCCCTGGTACGATCCTGAGCTTGGATTACCGTCTGTGTTGAGTTTTTTATGTTCTCCCTGCATCTGCGTGAGCTTCCTCTGGGTTCTCCAGTTTCCTCCCATCTCCCAAAAACATGCCAGTTGGTGAATTGGCTTGTGTGTGTGTGTATACAGTTAGGTCCATATATATTTGGACACTGACACAAATTTTGTTTTTTTACCTGTTTACTGAAACATAGTTAAGTTATAGTTATATAATGAACATGGACACAAAGTCCAGACTTTCAGCTTTCATTTGAGGGTATCCACATTAAAATTGGATGAAGGGTTTAGGAGTTTCAGCTCCTTAACCTGTGCCACCCTGTTTTTAAAGGGACCAAAAGTAATTGGACAATTGACTCAAAGGCTATTTCATGGGCAGGTGTGGGCAATTCCTTCGTTATGTCATTCTCAATTAAGCAGATAAAAGGCCTGGAGTTGATTTGAGGTGTGGTGCTCGCATTTGGAAGATTTTGCTGTGAAGAAAACATGCGGTCAAAGGAGCTCTCCATGCAGGTGAAACAAGCCATCCTTAAGCTGCGAAAATAGAAAAAAAACATCCGAGAAATTGCTACAATATTAGGAGTGGCAAAATCTACAGTTTGGTACATCCTGAGAAAGAAAGAAAGCACTGGTGAACTCATCAATGCAAAAAGACCTGGATGCCCACAGAAGACAACACTGGTGGATGATCACAGAATAATTTCCATGGTGAAGAGAAACCCCTTCACAACAGCCAACCAAGTGAACAACACTCTCCAGGAGGTAGGCGTATCAATATCCAAATCTACCATAAAGAGAAGACTGCATGAAAGTAAATACAGAGGGTTCACTGCACGGTGCAAGCCACTCATAAGCTTCAAGAATAAAAAGGCTAGATTGGACTTTGCTAAAAAACATCTAAAAAAGCCAGCACAGTTCTGGAAGAACATTCTTTGGACAGATGAAACCAAGATCAACCTCTACCAGAATGATGGCAAGAAAAAAGTATGGCGAAGGCGTGGTACAGCTCATGATCCAAAGCATACCACATCATCTGTAAAACACGGTGGAGGCAGTGTGATGGCTTGGGCATGCATGGCTGCCAGTGGCACTGGGTCACTAGTGTTTATTGATGATGTGACACAGGACAGAAGCAGCCAGATGAATTCTGAGGTATTCAGAGACATACTGTGTGCTCAAATCCAGCCAAACTGATTGGTCGGCGTTTCATAATACAGATGGACAATGACCCAAAACATAAAGCCAAAGCAACCCAGGAGTTTATAAAAGCAAAGAAGTGGAATATTCCTGAATGGCCAAGTCAGTCACCTGATCTCAACCCAATTGAGCATGCATTTCACTTGTTAAAGACTAAACTTCAGACAGAAAGGCCCACAAACAAACAGCAACTGAAAACCGCTGCAGTAAAGGCCTGGCAGAGCATTAAAAAGGAGGAAACACTCATGATGTCCATGAGTTCAAGACTTCAGGCAGTCATTGCCAACAAAGGGTTTTCAACCAAGTATTAGAAATGAACATTTTATTTACAATTATTTAATTTGTCCAATTACTTTTGAGCCCCTGAAATGAAGGGATTGTGTTTAAAAAATGCTTTAGTTCCTCACATTTTTATGCAATCATTTTGTTCAACCCACTGAATTAAAGCTGAAAGTCTGAACTTCAACTGCATCTGAATTGTTTTGTTCAAAATCCATTGTGGTAACGTACAGAACCAAAATTAGAAAAATTTTGTCTCTGTCCAAATATTTATGGACCTAACTGTGTGTGTGTGTGTGTGTGTGTGTGTGTGTGTGCATGGTGCACTGTGATGGACTGGCATTCCATTCAAGGTGTATTTCAACTTTGTACCCAGTGCCCCAGGAATAGGCTTCGTTTCCAGCAGGACTCTGACCAGGATAAGACGGTTACTGAAGACGAATTAATGAAAAATGTAACATAATAATAACAACATATAACAATAATTTTATATATTATCTTATATACCATAGAACAGGCCTGGAAACGTCCTCTAATGGGCCTGAAGGATTAGTCACCACAAGTTAATGACCATGCAGTAACATATATTTGACTTTGCTGATATAATGAGTTCTTTTAATTTGGCCCACATTAAGCAATGCAAACACCAAAGTCAGCAGGCAGCTCATGATTCAGCAGCGGGTGCTTGATTCCCCAATGTGGAGCTGTACAACTGAATTTCAATCAGCCTACTCAAATAAAAGTCCATGGGAAAACAGTCCCTGGGGCCTAATTATTTTTCAGGGTAATACTTTGTGCAAATAAGAATGCTATTCTGTTATTAAAAATGCTTTGTAGCATTCAGAGTTACAAAAGACTAATTATGTTGTATTACCTTGTTCTATCAGGATGAATTACCGTGAACACTGAACATCACTGCAGTCTGTTTCTTCTATTGATAGCCAGTTTCACGCTCCGTTGGTCCACAAGTGAGCACGAGTTGTGTACTTCAAAGTAACTGAGAGCAGAGTTTAGAAGAAATGGGATGACAGAGAAGATTAGGCTTAAAGTAGCAGAACAGCTAAATGTCCGCTGTGTCGAGATGATGGGATAATGCAATAGGTTCGTTTTAGTATTTTGTGCAACAAAGGCACTCCGCTCCATGATTCTGTCTGTAGAATTCATGGGAAACATAACAAAAATGTCAGGTGAATTTCAGCTCAACATTTTTACATCCAAAATTTGCCCAGGTTAACATGCTACGATAGATGGGTGGCTGTTATGCTACAGAGGGTGTTGGTTTATTTTACTGAACATCTTTATTTCTAAAATGATTAAAGTGGGCTCTTCCAGGATGACACCCCACCCCCACCCAATCCACAGTGCATTAAAAAAAAATCAAACATCTGTTAATCCTATACTAAGGCTATGACACTCACCAAATCTCAATGCCCCAGTATATGGGGAATATTTTTCCTCATCTTATCGAATATCTATGCTCTTCATTCCACCAGCATAAACTGTTCTGGCAACTCAGGATAAAGATGATGAAGAGTTGTTGAAGAGTTCGTAATGTTAGATCATATTGAGGAAGAGTTCAGAACGTTTGGTTATATTAAGGAAATGTTCACAGCATTCGATTATATAGAGGAAGAGTTCGTAACATTACATTACACTGAGGAGGAATTCATAACTCTGCATTATATAAACAGAGTCCATAACATTAGATTACTTTGAGAAAGAGTTTTTAACATTGGATTATGTTGAGGAACAGTTCATAATGGTGGATTATGTTGAAGTGTTTACAATACTGGTTAATGTTGAAGAACAGTTCATAATGGTGGGTGATCTTGAAGAAGTGTTTACAATGCTGGATTATGCTGAGAAGCAATTCATAATGTTTGATAACATTGAGGAAGAGTTTACTGCATTGGGTTGTATTGAAGAACAGTTAATGATGGTGGATTATGTTGAGGAGGTGTATACAATGCTGGATTATGTTGAAGAAGAATTCATAAAGGTGGATTATGTTGAGGAAGTGTTTACAATGCTGGATTACGTTGAAGAAGGGTTCATAAAAGTGTATTATGTTGAGGAAGTGTTTACAATGCTGGATTACGTTGAAGAAGGGTTCATAAAAGTGAATTATGTTGAGGAAGTGTTTACAATGCTGGATTACGTTGAGGAACAGTTCATAATGTTCGATTACATTGAGGAAGCATTTACTGCACTGGGTTATATTGAGGAACAGTTCATAATGGTGGATTATGTTGAGGAAGTGTATGCAATGCTGGATTATGTTGAAGAACAGTTCATAATGGTGGATTATCTTGAAGTGTTCACAATGCTGGATTATGCTGAGGAGCAGTTCATAATGTTTGATTACACTGAGGAAGAGTTTACTGCACTGGGTTATATTGAAGAACAGTTAATGATGGTGGATTATGTTGAGGAAGTGTACCGTATACAATGATGGATTATATTGAAGAACAGTTCATAAAGGTGGATTATGTTGAAGTGTTTGCAATGCTGGATTATGTTGAGGAACAGTTAATAATGGTGGATTATGTTGAGGAAGTGTTTACAATGCTGGATTATGTTGAAGAACGGTTAATAATGGTGGATTATGTTGAGGAAGAGTTTTCAATGCTGATTTATGTTGAGGAGCAGTTCATAATGTTTGATTACATTGAGGAAGAGTTTACTGCACTGGGTTGTATTGAAGAACAGTTAATGATGGTGGATTATGTTGAGGAAGTGTATACAAATGCTGGATTATGTTGAAGAAGAGTTCATAAAGGTGGATTATGTTGAGGAAGTGTATACAATGCTGGATTATGTTGAAGAAGAGTTCATAAAGGTGGATTATGTTGAGGAAGTGTTTACAATGCTGGATTACGTTGAGGAACAGTTCATAATGTTCGATTACATTGAGGAAGCATTTACTGCACTGGGTTATATTGAGGAACAGTTCATGATGGTGGATTATGTTAAGGACGTGTATATAATGCTGGATTATGTTGAAGAAGAGTTCATACACTGAGTGCAGAATTATTAGGCAAGTGAGTATTTTGACCACAACATCCTTTTAATGCATGTTGTCCCACTCCAAGCTGTTTAGGCTTGTGTGGCAGCGGGGGCGTGGTCAAGCGCCGGTCTGTGACAGGAGGGCGGAGTCAGGGAAGGTAAGTGGCAGAATCACGTCACCTGAGAGCAATTAACCTGTTTGTGTGTCTTCCCAGTGACTGCGCCCTATATCAGGAGGGAGAGCGAGAGCAGAGGGGCGCAACCCTGAACCAGACGCCAGTTGTGTGTGTGTCTCTGTAAAAAGTATTGCTAGACTGAAAAGTGTGGCAATAAAGCCAGTTGATAAAACCTGATCTCTGTCCTGCCGTCCTCTGTGCTCCACCCACACGTAGGGTCGTTACAGTGGTGCCGAAACCCGGGACAGTGGAGCACCAAACCCGCAGCCCCATGGAATCCTCCCCGTTCGCCGATCTGATCCACGCCCTCGCCACGGCTCAGCAGAGCCAGCACCAGGCACTCGTCACGCTCCGAAAGGAGCAGGAGCAGCGCTTCAAAGCCCTGGTGCTGGCCCAGCAGGAAGATCGCGAGGCGTTCCGGCATCTCCTCGCGTCGGCGGGGTCCACCAGCGCTCCGGCCGCGGGCCCGTCTCCCCTCATTGTCACCAAGATGGGCCCGCAGGACGACCCCGAGGCGTTCATCACGTTGTTTGAACAGGTCGCCGAAGCCTCGGGGTGGCCGATGGAGCAGCGCGCGGCGCGCCTCCTCCCCCTGCTCACGGGAGAGGCACAGCTGGCCGCGCTACAGCTCCCCGCCGACCGCCGGCTGGCCTACGCGGACCTTCGCCGGGCCGTCCTCCAGCGCGTGGGGCGCACACCGGAGCAACAGCGCCAGCGCTTCCGCGCGCTGCGACTGGAGGAAGTCGGCCGGCCGTTCGCGTTCGGCCAGCAGCTCCGGGACGCCTGCTGGCGGTGGCTGAGGGCCAACGATCGCGACGCCGAGGGAATCGTCGACCAGGTGGTACTGGAACAGTTCATCGCCCGCTTACCAGCCGGAACCGCGGAGTGGGTCCAGTGCCACCGCCCGGCGTCGCTGGATCAGGCAGTCGAGCTGGCGGAGGATCATCTGGCGGCTGTCCCGGCGGCAGGACAGCAGATGGCATCTTCTCTTCTCTCCTCTTCTCTCTCTCTCTCTCCCCCTCCTCCTGTGTCCTGTCCTCGCCCCATTCCCCCTCCGCGGAGGCGGGGGCCGGCACCCCCCCAGCCGGCCCGCCGCACCCGCGGTGCCCTCCCGTTTCTCCCTTCTGTGTCTGTCTCTCCCCCACCTCAGGTGAGTGAGCCCCAGATCACCGGTGCAGAGGGAAAGCCCGGGCCGGTTTGCTGGCGCTGCGGGGAACCGGGCCACCTTCAACAGCAGTGCACGGCAACGGAAGTGGGCGCGGTGGTTCGGATCCCCGACGCGCCAGAGGCCGCCCTCGATCGGGCCGGAGCGTATCGCATACCGGTGAGTATCCAAGGGGCTACATATCAGGCGTTGGTGGATTCTGGTTGTAATCAGACCTCAATTCGCCAAAGCCTGGTTCAAAACGAGGCATTGGGGGGAGCACAAGGGGTGAAGGTGTTATGTGTGCACGGGGATGTTCACAGCTACCCTTTGGTGTCGGTCCACATTATTTTCAGAGGGGAAAAATTCATAGTAAAGGCGGCGGTTAATCCTCGCCTTACCCACTCTTTAATTTTGGGGACTGATTGGCCGGGATTTCGGGGTTTAATGACACGCCTAGTCGAGAGTGGGTCCTGCCATTTGACAGGGGGAGGTCCCGGTGTCGCTTTGGCGGGAGCAGCTGTCACAGAGCCGTCTACGTCATCTCCGCGTCAGAGTGAGGAGCCGCCGGCTCCTCCTCTCTCTCTTGGGGAATCCCTCGCGGATTTCCCATTAGAGCAGTCGCGAGACGAGACTCTGCGGCATGCGTTTGACCAAGTGAGAGTAATCGATGGTCAAACGCTCCCGCCGAACGCCACCCCGTCCTTCCCCTACTTCGCGATTATGAAGGATAGATTATACCGAGTGACGCAGGACACTCAAACTAAAGAGCGAGTCACGCAGCTTTTAATTCCGAAGAGCCGCCGGGAATTGGTATTCCAGGCGGCTCACTTTAATCCCATGGCCGGACACTTGGGGCAGGATAAAACACTAGCCCGAATAATGGCCCGTTTCTATTGGCCGGGGATTCGCGGCGATGTCCGTAGGTGGTGTACGGCATGCCGCGAATGCCAGTTAGTAAACCCAGCGGCCATTCCAAAAGCGCCTTTGCGCCCTCTACCGTTAATCGAGACCCCGTTCGAGAGAATTGGGATGGATCTCGTCGGGCCATTAGATCGGTCAGCACGAGGGTACCGCTTTATATTAGTTCTGGTGGACTATGCAACGCGATACCCGGAAGCAGTGCCTCTGCGCAATATCTCAGCACGCAGTATTGCCGAGGCACTCTTCCGCGTCATCTCCCGAGTTGGAATCCCGAAAGAGATTCTGACTGATCAAGGCACTACGTTTATGTCACGAACACTGCGCGAACTGTATGGGTTATTGGGGATTAAGCCGATCCGCACCAGCGTATATCACCCACAAACGGACGGTTTAGTGGAACGATTCAACCGCACCCTCAAAAATATTATTAAAAAATTCGTAAGTGAGGACGGACGTAACTGGGATAAGTGGCTCGAACCCTTGCTGTTCTCAGTGCGAGAGGTCCCCCAAGCCTCCACGGGGTTCTCCCCGTTTGAATTATTATATGGGCGTAAGCCGCGCGGCATCCTGGACGTGCTGCGGGAAAATTGGGAGGAGGGACCTTCACAAAGTAAGAACGAAATTCAGTACGTTATGGACCTGCGCGCAAAACTCCACACACTCACGCACCTAACTCAGGAGAATTTGCGGCAGGCCCAGGAACGGCAAGCCCGCCTGTACAACAAGGGTACGCGCCTTAGAGAGTTCACTCCGGGAGATAAGGTACTCGTACTGTTGCCCACGTCGAGCTCCAAATTGATCGCCAAGTGGCAAGGACCCTTTGAGGTCACACGGCGAGTCGGGGACGTCGACTATGAGGTGAGGCGAACGGACAGGGGTGGGGCGCTACAGATTTACCACCTCAACCTGCTTAAACTCTGGAACGAGGAGGTCCCCGTGGCGTTGGTGTCGGTAGTTCCAGAGAAGGCGGAGCTGGGGCCGGAGGTTCAAAAAGGGACATTGGCATCGCGTACCTCTCCGGTCCCCTGTGGAGACCACCTCTCCCCGACCCAACTCACGGAGGTCGCCCAGTTGCAGACCGAGTTTTCGGATGTGTTCTCGCCCCTGCCCGGTCGCACTAACCTCATAGAGCACCACATAGAGACGCCCCCGGGGGTGGTAGTGCGTAGCCGCCCTTACAGGCTACCCGAACACAAAAAAAAGGTGGTTCGGGAAGAACTTCAGACCATGCTCGAAATGGGCATCGTCGAGGAGTCCTACAGTGACTGGAGCAGCCCGGTGGTCTTGGTACCCAAGGCCGACGGGTCGGTCCGGTTCTGTGTGGACTATAGGAAAGTCAACGCGGTGTCTAAATTCGACGCGTACCCAATGCCTCGTATTGATGAGTTGCTCGATCGACTCGGCACTGCTCGCTTTTATTCGACACTGGATTTGACGAAGGGATATTGGCAGATCCCCTTGACTCCACTATCCCGAGAAAAAACGGCCTTTTCCACACCGTTTGGTTTACACCAATTCGTCACCCTTCCGTTTGGGCTGTTTGGGGCGCCCGCGACGTTTCAGCGGCTGATGGACAGAGTCCTCCGCCCTCACGCCACGTATGCAGCAGCATATTTAGATGACATAATCATCTATAGTAATGACTGGCAGCGGCACCTCGAACATCTGAGGGCTGTCCTTAGGTCACTGAGGCGAGCGGGGCTCACAGCCAACCCAAAGAAGTGTGCGATTGGGCGGGTGGAAGTACGGTATCTGGGCTTCCACTTGGGCAACGGGCAGGTGCGTCCCCAAATTAATAAGACGGCAGCAATTGCGGCCTGCCCGAGGCCCAAGACCAAAAAGGGGGTGAGACAGTTCCTGGGGCTGGCTGGCTATTATCGCAGGTTTATACCTAATTATTCGGACGTCACCAGCCCGCTGACTGATCTCACTAAAAAGGGGGCACAAGATCCGGTCCAGTGGACGGAGCAGTGCCAGCGGGCTTTCTCAGAGGTAAAGGCTGCACTGTGTGGGGGGCCACTTCTACACTCCCCTGACTTTTCTCTCCCTTTTATGTTGCAGACCGATGCGTCGGACAGAGGGCTGGGGGCGGTTTTGTCCCAGGAGGTGGAGGGGGAGGACCGCCCTGTCCTGTATATCAGCAGGAAGCTGTCGGTGCGTGAGGGGCGCTACAGCACCATAGAGAAAGAGTGTCTGGCCATCAAGTGGGCGGTTCTCGCCCTCCGGTACTACCTGCTGGGGCGCCCTTTCACCCTCTGTTCGGACCACGCGCCCCTCCAGTGGCTCCACCGCATGAAGGATGCCAACGCGCGGATCACCCGTTGGTATCTGGCGCTCCAACCCTTTAATTTCAAGGTGGTCCACAGGCCGGGGGCGCAGATGGTCGTGGCGGACTTCCTCTCCCGTCAAGGGGGGGGGGAGTCGGCTGCAGGCCGGACGGCCGCCCGGCCTGAGTCGGGCGGTGGGGGTATGTGGCAGCGGGGGCGTGGTCAAGCGCCGGTCTGTGACAGGAGGGCGGAGTCAGGGAAGGTAAGTGGCAGAATCACGTCACCTGAGAGCAATTAACCTGTTTGTGTGTCTTCCCAGTGACTGCGCCCTATATCAGGAGGGAGAGCGAGAGCAGAGGGGCGCAACCCTGAACCAGACGCCAGTTGTGTGTGTGTCTCTGTAAAAAGTATTGCTAGACTGAAAAGTGTGGCAATAAAGCCAGTTGATAAAACCTGATCTCTGTCCTGCCGTCCTCTGTGCTCCACCCACATGTAGGGTCGTTACAGCTTGAAAGCCTACTACCAATTAAGTATATCAGGTGCTGTGCATCTGTGTAATGAGAGGGGGTGTGGTCTAATGACATCAACACCCTATATCAGGTGTGCATAATTATTAGGCAACCTCTTTTCCTCTGGCAAAATGGGTCAGAAGAGAGATCTGACAGACTTTGAAAAGTATAAAATTGTGAGATGTCTTGCAGACGGATGCAGCACTCTTGAAATTGCGAAGATGTTGAAACGTGATCACCGAACAATCAAGCGTTTCATTGCAAATAGTCAACAGGGTCGAAAGAAGCGTGTGGGGAAAAAAAAGGCGCAAAATAACTGCACATGATCTGCAGAAAATCAAGCGTGAAGCTAACAAGCAGCCATTAGCATCCAGTTCTGCCATATTCCAGAGTTGCAACATTCCTGGAGTGTCAAAGAGTACAAGGTGTGCAATACTGAGGGACATGGCCAAGGTAAGGAAGGCTGAAAAACGACCACCACTGAGTAAGGCACACAAGATAAAATGTCAAGACTGGGCCAAGAAATATCTTAAGACTGATTTTTCTAAGGTGCTGTGGTCTGATGAGATGAGAGTGACTCTTGATGGGCCAGATGAATGGGCCTGTGGCTGGATCAGTAATGGGCACAGAGCTCCACTCCGACTCGGACGCCAGCAAGGTGGAGGTGGAGTACTGCTATGGGCTGGTATCATCAAAGACGAGCTTGTTGGACCTTTTCGAGTTGAGGATGGACTCAAACTCAACTCCCAGACCTACTGCCAGTTCCTGGAAGAAACCTTCAAGCAGTGGTATAGGAAAAAGTCAGCATCTTTCAAGAAGAACATGATTTTCATGCAGGATAACGCTCCATCTCATGCGTCCAAATACTCCACTGCGTGGCTAGCCAGTAAAGGTCTGAAAGGTGAAAAAAATAATGACATGGCCCCCTTGTTCACCTGACCTAAACCCCATAGAGAACCTGTGGTCCATTATAAAACGTGAGGTCTACAAAGAGGGAAAACAGTACACCTCTCTGAACAGCGTCTGGGAGGCCGTGGTTGCTGCTGCACACAATGTTGGTCGTGAACAGATAAAGAAATTGACAGAATCTATGGATGGAAGGCTTTTGAGTGTCCTCATGAAGAAGGGTGGCTATATTGGTCACTGATTTTGTTTTTGTTTTGTGTTTGAATGTCAGATATGTTTATTTGCAAATCTGGAGTTGTCATATCAGTGTACCTGGTGAAAATAAATAAGTGAAATGGCTACACATTTGGTTTTTATTAAGTTGCCTAATAATTCTGCACAGTGAAAGTTACCTGAACACATACATATTCTCCTAAAATGGCCAAAACTAAAAACACCCCACTCTAACTTCCATACATATTCAGCTTTGATATTTATGAGTCTTTTTGTTTGATTGAGAACATAGTTGTTGTTCAATAATAAAACTAATCCTCAAAAATACAACTTACCTAATAATTCTGCACTCCGTGTAAAGGTAGATTATGTTGAGGAAGTGTTTACAATGCTGGATCACGTTGAGGAACAGTTCATAATACTTGATTACATTGAGGAAGCATTTACTGCACTGGGTTATATTGAGGAACAGTTCATAATGGTGGATTATGTTGAGGAAGTGCATACAATGCTGGATTATGTTGAAGAACAGTTAATAATGGTGGATTATGTTGAGGAAGTGTTTACAATACTGGATTATGTTGAAGAACAGTTAATAATGGTGGATTATGTTGAGGAAGTGTTTACAATGCTGGATTATGTTGAAGAACAGTTAATAATGGTGGATTATGTTGAGGAAGTGTTTACAATGCTGGATTATGTTGAGGAACAGTTAATAATGGTGGATTATGTTGAGGAAGTGTTTGCAATGCTGGATTATGTTGAGGAACAGTTAATAATGGTGGATTATGTTGAGGAAGTGTTTACAATGCTGGATTATGTTGAAGAACAGTTAATAATGGTGGATTATGTTGAGGAAGAGTTTTCAATGCTGATTTATGTTGAGGAGCAGTTCATAATGTTTGATTACATTGAGGAAGAGTTTACTGCACTGGGTTGTATTGAAGAACAGTTAATGATGGTGGATTATGTTGAGGAAGTGTATACAAATGCTGGATTATGTTGAAGAAGAGTTCATAAAGGTGGATTATGTTGAGGAAGTGTATACAATGCTGGATTATGTTGAAGAAGAGTTCATAAAGGTGGATTATGTTGAGGAAGTGTTTACAATGCTGGATTACGTTGAGGAACAGTTCATAATGTTCGATTACATTGAGGAAGCATTTACTGCACTGGGTTATATTGAGGAACAGTTCATGATGGTGGATTATGTTAAGGACGTGTATATAATGCTGGATTATGTTGAAGAAGAGTTCATAAAGGTAGATTATGTTGAGGAAGTGTTTACAATGCTGGATCACGTTGAGGAACAGTTCATAATACTTGATTACATTGAGGAAGCATTTACTGCACTGGGTTATATTGAGGAACAGTTCATAATGGTGGATTATGTTGAGGAAGTGCATACAATGCTGGATTATGTTGAAGAACAGTTAATAATGGTGGATTATGTTGAGGAAGTGTTTACAATACTGGATTATGTTGAAGAACAGTTAATAATGGTGGATTATGTTGAGGAAGTGTTTACAATGCTGGATTATGTTGAAGAACAGTTCATAATGTTTGATTACATTAAGCAAGAGTTAACTGCACTGGGTCATATTGAGGAACAGTTAATAATGCTAGGTTACATTGAGGAAAAGTTTACAATGCTGGGTAATGCTGAATAAGAGTAGATTACATTGAGGAAGAGTTTACAGTGCAGCATTATTATTATTATTATTATTATTATTATCTCATCTCATCTCATTATCTCTAGCCGCTTTATCCTGTTCTACAGGGTCGCAGGCAAGCTGGAGCCTATCCCAGCTGACTACGGGCGAAAGGCGGGGTACACCCTGGACAAGTCGCCAGGTCATCACAGGGCTGACACATAGACACAGACAACCATTCACACTCACATTCACACCTACGCTCAATTTAGAGTCACCAGTTAACCTAACCTGCATGTCTTTGGACTGTGGGGGAAACCGGAGCACCCGGAGGAAACCCACGCGGACACGGGGAGAACATGCAAACTCTGCACAGAAAGGCCCTCGCCGGCCACGGGGCTCGAACCCGGACCTTCTTGCTGTGAGGCGACAGCGCTAACCACTACACCATCGTGCCGCCCATTATTATTATTATTATTATTATTATTATTATTATTATTATTATTTTGAGGAACAGCTCATAATGCTAGATTACACTGAGGGTAAGTTTACAAAACTGGGATATGTTGAGGAACAGTAGATTACATTGAGGAAGAGTTTAAATGCAGGATTATTTTTAGGAGCAGTCCATAATGCTAGATTACATTGAGGAAGAATTTACACAGCATGATTATTTTGAGGAACAGTTCATAACACTAGATTACATTAAGGGAGAGTTTACAGTGCCAGGTTATGTTGAGGAGTAGTTCGTAATGATATGCTACATTGAGGAACAGTTTACAATGCTGGGTTATGTTGAGGAACAGTAGATTACATTGAGGAAGTGCAGGACTAATTTGAGGAGCAGTTCATAATGCTAGATTACACTGAAGAAGGTTGACACTGCAGGATTATTTTGAGGAACAGTTCATGATGATAGCTTAAATTGAGGACTAGTTTACTGGGTTATGCTGAGGAAAAGTTCCTAATGCTAGGTTACGTTGAAGAAGAGTTTACAATGCTGGGTTATGTTGTGGAAAAATAACTTACATAGAGAAAGGGTTCACACTGCAAGATTATTTTGAGAAACAGTTCATAATGCTAGGCTACACTGAACAAGAGTTTACAATGTTGGATTATGCCAAGAAACAGTTCTCAACATAACAGTCTTAGTTAATGTTTGACAAAGACTTGATTATACTGAGGAAGTGTGCATAATGCTGGATTATATTGAGGAAGAGTTCATAATGTTAGATGACATTGAGAAAGCATTCATGATGTTTGATTATACTGGGGAAGCGTTCATCATTTTATATTTTATCGTGGAAGAGTTCAATCTTAGATTCTATTTCAGAAGAGTACATGATGTTAGATTGCTTTCAGGAAGAGTTTATAACAACATTATATTGGTGAAGAGCTCATAACATTAGAGTAGGCTGAGCAAGTGTTTGTAACATCATATTTTATAGACGAAGAGTTCATAATGTTAGATTATATTCAGGAAGAGTCTAAAACTATAGTTTATAATGTTACTTTATATTGATGAAAGGTTTGTAACTTTAGAACGTGTTGGGGAAAAGTTTAGAATGTTTGATTATGTTTAAGAACAGTTCTTAATATTAGATCACACTGAGGAAGAGATTTTGTAACATTCCTTTATATTCCACTGCCTATAGCTAGATGTCATTCACAGCCCACTGGGGAGAAGGAGGTGTGTGTGTGTGTGAGAGAGAGAGAGAGAGAGAGAGATGAGATGCAGTTGGAGTGTGGGAAAATGTGGGAATGTAATGGCACCCCATGTGATCAGCAGTGTTTCCCCTGCACGGTGCTGGCATGAAGCCCTAGGCTTGAGCTTTTCCTCTCCTCTCAGTGCTGAAGGAGGGAGGCTGTGTCTGTCTGTGTCTCTCTCTCTCTCTCTCTCTCTCTCTCTCTCTCTCTGTGTGTGTGTGTGTGTGTGTGTGTGTGTGAAATGGTGGGCAGGCACATGGACCACAGATCATGACTGATGGCCACAAAGCCACTGCTGCACACTTTTGGACACTTCAGGAGAGAATTTCAGGCTTTAGTCTTTACTCTGGATTGCCACATTTATTCACTGCTTCTTTGAACTATTGCAAGTTGAACTGGACCGCTTTCATCATGCTTTCAGCTCTGGACCCACAGCAACTTGAGTGAGTAAACTTCTGCGAAGTCACGGAAAGTCTTTTGTTCCAAAGAGAGCTGTGGAGATCTTTTTTTTAACCAGAGGAGAAAAGAATAGCAGAGTGAAATGAGTGAGGAGAGTAAAGTCGAGAGCGCGAAGGATGTGGAGAAGCAGCTGCGCCTGCGCGTTTGCGTGCTGAGGGAACTTCTGCAGACTGAACGGGATTATGTGGAGAACCTGCACTTCCTTTCGGTATGGCAATATAAAGCCTAGCTATCTCACCTAAACATCCCAAATACATGATATAACAAATATATCACATGTACAGTACTGTGCAAAAGTCTAGGCACAAATAAAGAAATGCTGTGGGCCAAAAATGGCTTAAAAATAATGAAATGAAATGTTTCAACATAAAAAAAATACTATAAGCCATAATAAATGAAACAAAGTCAGTATTTGGTGTGAGACGACCTTTTGCTTTAAAAAAATAAAAATAGTAGTCTGAGGTCCAGTGAGTGCAGTTGTATGTGGAAATGAGCTGTAGGTTTTACTGAGCATCTTACAGAACCAGCCCCAGTTCTTCTGGACACTTTGACTGTCACACTCGCTTCTTCATTTTGCACCAAAACCCAGCAGCCTTCATTATGTTTTCTTTTTTAATCTGAAAAGTGCTCTCTTATGTAATATGCTACTCGGATACAAACTTTTTTTTTCTGTAACATTTAATTTTGTGCTGGAAAACGAACGTTTGGACTCTAAAATGTTTTTGTACTGACTCGATAATGTAGAAATCATAAAATAAAAATCTATAACAAAGTTTGTATGAAAAAAATAAGGGGTCTAAGACTTTTGCACAGCACTGTACATCACAAATGTATATATGATTTTTATTTTTATTTGATAACTGCTACATTATAGTCAGTACAAAAACCTTTTAGAGTTCCAAAAATGAGTTTATTATGTAAGAGAGCAATTTTTAGACACGTATCATGAAGGCTGCTGGGTTTTGGTGCAAAATGAAGAAGCGAGTGTGACAGTCAAAGTGTCCAGAAGAACTGGGGCTGGTTCTGTAAGATGCTCAGTAAAACCTACAGCTCATTTCCGCATACAACTGCACTCACTGGACCTCAGACTACTATTTTTTTTTTTTTTAACCAAAGGGTCGTCTCACACCAAATACTGACTTTGTTTCTTTTATTATGGCTCACTGATTACTGTTTATAGTATTTTTTATAAATGTAGAAACATTTCATTTCATTATTTCTTCAACCCTGAAGTTGATTGTTTTCCTAGAACAGCACACCCCGAAGAGCCTATTTCCTGTACGCCAGAGCAATTTGTCAACATTTTTCGAAAATGACCTAAAAAACAAAACTTCATATCTGTCTATAGTTACATTTAAGTTAATGTTGTTGAATGTCATGCTAGTTCCTCTTATCACTTATTCTTCTTTACAATTCTAGGCTGTTATGACAGACAACAAGCGCATTACGATGGTCACAGCTGCTATTATAGGAAATTAATCAACACTTTCTGACCAAAGAGATCCAAGACCTTTTTGTAAGACTGACTCTCTAAATGCAGACCAGGTATCTCTGATGCACCTGAGTAATGCAACCGTTCACTGGCTTTAAAATGTATATGGTAGAGCAAAAATAAGTGCTAAAATATCCAACTTAAAGGTAACCTGGACTTAATCTGTAGTTTGATTTGTCATTTTTTAGTCATACAGCATTGATTGACCATCCTGTTAAGCTCTATGAGGAGTAAAATTGAAATACATTCATTCCAGATTGGGGTTTGTTTGTTTATGATCTTGTCCTATCTGGTATTTTGAAGCGTTATTATGGTTTGTGATATTCTAGAGGACCAAGCAGAACCCTACAACTGATGGTTTAACCTTTCAGAAATAGTTTCTTTGCAATAGCTGGGTCTTAAACAGCCAAAGAACCTGTAAGGAACCCCATTTGTCTGAGGCCCTGTCCACACGGCAACGGATTCAGGTGAATCCGATACAATTGTTTATCGTTTCGACCTGGCGTCCACACGGCACCGGCGTTTTGGGTGCCCCAAAACGCAATCTTTTGAGAACGGGTTCCAGAGTGGAAAGATCTGGCAACGTTGCCGTTGCGAAGTCGTCTGGATGAGTAGAATGGATTTGTTTATGATGACGTCACAACCACATGACTGTCAATGCTTCACGCCGGGTAGAAGTGTAACGAACTCGATGCGAGTTGTCAACAAATCCTATAACTTAGTTCATGAAACGCGCTTACAAAATATTTTCACTGTGAATATTTATTGTGTAATGGTGCAAAGTGAGAGAGAGAGAGAGAGAGAGAGAGAGAGAATAGCTCTTAGGGCAGAGTCAATCCCGCCAGCAAAAATAGGGAAAAAAAGGAGCGATCTCACCTCTTCAGATGTTGGTTTAAGTCCTACAATACATTCCTCAAAAAGGGTGTAGAAGAACAAATTAATCCATCAACGTGTAGCATTCAATTTATTCCGGACCATTAAAGACGCCGCCTTCTGCGTAGAATCATACGTCATCCTCGCCGCCATATTGGATGGGTCAAAGCGGAGAATAAAGATGCCTCATTCATGTGCTACGTTTAACTGTACCAACAGGTTTACCGTCCAAACGAGATCACATGGGATTACCTTTCACAGGTGAGACTGGAAAAATACTTTTCATTGTATTTGGTCATTATAATGTAATTTTATGAACAGATTTTTCTGACTTTGTGGGTAATATGAAGTCTCGCACATAATAGTTTATGCGCATGCATCCTTACTTCTTCTATTGTTCTGGTGTCTCCGAAGGGACCGTCTTATAGCGCCCCTAGAGGTGTGGCATGTGTATTGCATCGTTTTCAGCAAGCATTGCGTTGCCATATGGACCTGATATTTTACTGATCTTTGCCCATGTGGACGCGATATTTTTTTAAATAACATCTTGTTGTCGTGTGGATGTAGCCTGAGACTGCAGAGCTGAAGGTTTGGAGCCTTCAGGTGGCTCTCTGCAATTTACCTTCAAAGCCTTATGGTGGGTGACAAGCACAGAATTGTAATCACTAAGGTATCGGTACCTCAACGGCTTTCTAATGGAAGAAAGTGGAGGAGTTGTCTGCTATAAGAGAACTTTAAAGCGCTAAACCTCTAAAATGAACTGTAAATGTGTTTTTTATTGCATTGGATCTTATTCATACTGTGTTCCAATATACTCTCTGGGATGCAACTAGTGATTTAAAAGCTAAACTATCCTTTTAATATGTGTTATTAAGCAGTGAGGACTGGTTGTGCTGTTAGATGGGAGGGCTAAAAAGTGTTAACAGCAAATAATCTGATGTGGATGCCAAAACCGAAACCTTATAGCCTATTGATGTCTTTATATTGTTGAAAGAGATTGTGGGTTTAGCTCCAGTAGCACATTTATTCAGATAGCTTCATATGATCAAACCGAACTTTGATATTATTAAAATGCTTTTTTCTCCCCCTGTATCAAGTTGTCATGGCCTTTTCATGTTGATAAATTATAGGAGCTCAGTGAACTATACACCTTTTGCAAACCAGGATGCTTTCTGTTGGATATATTGACCAATCATGCAAATGCACATACTAAATATGTGTACTTATTTCAAAACTCACCCAAGGAACCAACAGGTAGATTCTGGATTATAAACACCTGGACTGTCACTACTTCCTGTACAGTATTAACTGTATTGTATTGTCCCAGGCTTAAATTACCTCTAAGACTGGAAGAATAGCACAAGCTTAATGATATTATGGAATAAACAGAGAGTCAAAGGCAGGAAGGAGAGGAAATGGTCTTAAAAAAATGCTGTTGTATGTCTGAGACAAAAGAGTCATTTCCGCGCCTTGGATAAGGAAATTTACTCTATATGATTGCTTGTGTAAGGTCAGATATACACTGATTGCCATAAATTACTGAAAAAAATCTGGCCATATATTTTGAAAAGCATCCACTCTTCAAAAGATTTTTCCCATCAGTTAACATCCTACGCACTGGGACTTGTGCTTTAAAACAGGGCTAAGGGCACTGTGCTGTGTGTCATTAGGATAGCTGTTTCCCACACCATATGTACATACGCATTCCTCGGCTGGAGCCTCTGCCACAGATGGTTTCAATGTAGGTATGGGGGGGGATTGTTTTTGTTCGAGCGAAATGCAACAACTGCTTTTCCTAGAAATCATCTGATTCCCTCCAGACGCAGCCTCCAGAGGGTGCCTGGCTTTATTTTAAGGAGCTGGAAATATTTGTTAGCACGTCACCCTGGGGAATTAACCCATTTAGAATACTAGGAATTTCTCAGATACTTCAATTTGTTTCAATTGACCTATCGTCAATGCTGTTTTAATTGCCTTCTCTAACACTCAGTTCCTGAAGGTTTCGCATGCATTGGGATGAATGTATCTGGATTAAAGACTTTGCTCAGTGGCCCACAGTGGCTTTCAAGTCTGAGCACCTTTAATCTTTGACTCGCTATCAATGAACCTTAACAGCTGAGCTATACCTTCCCTTTTGGCAGTTTGATTAAGTAGCAGATTTGCTTAGTGACTTTGGTGCTAATTTGTTGGTTATTGCTGTATTTTTAGTTATTTGCTGGTAGTTCCTAACCCACCCCCAAAAAAAAACAAAAACCAAGAGCTTTTTTTCTCTCAAGCACCAATTTCCAGCAGTGTTCTGTGTCGCATTAATGAGGAAATCCATGTTGGAGCTGTAGATCCATTGGTGCAAACATTGGACTCATGGTCCCAGAATGCAATGGAGCTGCGTTATGCCAGAGACCTGGCTAGTTAGCAAGCTACGAGATGACAAGTGTGATGGTGTTGACGGCTGTATTAGCATGAAAATTGAAGTTTTTGAAGTTGATCTTTTAGAGCGGTGTGTACAGATGAGGAAGTGAGAGATTAAGACTAAATGACTAAAGTGCTGGCGGCACGGTGGTGTAGTGGTTAGTGCTGTCGCCTCACAGCAAGAAGGTCTAGGTTCGAGCCCCGTGGCCGGCGAGGGCCTTTCTGTGCGGAGTTTGCATGTTCTCCCCGTGTCCGCGTGGGTTTCCTCCAGGTGCTCCGGTTTCCCCCACAGTCCAAAGACATGCAGGTTAGGTTAACTGGTGACTCTAAATTGACCGTAGGTGTGAATGTGAGTGTGAATGGTTGTCTGTGTCTATGTGTCAGCCCTGTGATGACCTGGCAACTTGTCCAGGGTGTACCCCGCCTTTCACCCGTAGTCAGCTGGGATAGGCTCCAGCTTGCCTGCGACCCTGTAGAAGGATAAAGCGGCTAGAAATAATGAGATGAATGAGACTAAAGTGCTGCTGCTGTATCAATCTCTTTTAGGCAGCGATGAAATCCCGGAGATGAAGGGTAGGTAGAGACGAAGTCTACTGAAAGCATCTTCCAAGGGATCAAGGATTAAACCTTCTTTCAGGTCCCACTTAAAATTTGGGCCTGATTGTTTTCATACGGTAGCTCATCTTAATTAGTTACGCCGCCCCACTTAACCTGACTTTGTCTCTGATCAACATAGAACCTCATGAGCCTTGAAGCCCTGTTATGAGTCAACTCTCAGAGATCAATGACTGACTTCAGGCGTTTTTGTTGCTTGGTGGTATCGGGGAATCTGTGCCATGTTGAACCAAAAGAATTTGTGTTTGTTAGGTTTTGGGTGGAGGGGGTCTGTACTAGACAGTTTGGCTCCTAGTAGACAGGCATGGAGAAATTGCCAGGGGGCTCTGACGCGAGAGCTTGGGCTTGGTGCCTTCTCTCATTAACCATATATCCTGGTGGAGGAATTCTTGAGAATCCCAGAGAGCCATTTCAGACATAATGCTTACCTTAAATACAGTTTGGACGAAATGAGACTGGGATTGCTGGGTGGACCTGGTGAAGGTATGAATACATCTGGGAAAATCAGAATAACTCCAAAAATACAATATGTTACACAATATCTCACTAATAGATGAGCAAAATATGTTTGGCTCTCGTTCTCAGACAGAGGAAGTGTCCTTAAGGGCTTTCTTTGTGATTTCCCTAGAATGCCTTATGTAACTGTTCATCTTGATAGTGGGAGCTCTTAGATAGTTGTTTATTTTAGATAGGTGGAAGCCAAAAAATTTGACGCTTCTGTGTATGTGACAATCCTTGAAACATTTTCATTGCATTTATATCGGAGCACTTTTTTTTTTGGTGATTTGTTCTAATATTTATTCCTGTAATTGATTTCATGAAGCGCACATGTGGGGAAAGATAGTCTGGAGAGAGTGAAGGAAATCCCTTTAAGGTCTTAGTTTCAGTAGAAAAACAGATTTGCCTGTGAGTGCAGTGTGTTTCTCTGAGCCACAGCTCGGTTAACTAGTCCCTCTGCAACATTTTCCTCTGCAATGGTCTGTGGCTTGAAGGATTGACCACCCAATGTCATGTTTCTAAACCTTGATAATGAAACTCGTAAAATGAAATTGTGGCACCATAAAACTGAAATTGGCTTTATTTTTCTTTTGGGGCTTTGCACTCTTTTAATGTATACTATCCCTTTGGATCTCCAGTAAGACCGATTCCTTTCCAGAGAAAAATATATTTATCATAGAAACATATTATATTCAAGCTTTATTTTAACTGGATGCACCACAAACAGTTGCGAAATTGAGCTAAATGTTATGTTATGTTACAGCTTGCACTCTGTTCTTCTCTTTTTCAAGGCTCATCATAAAATAATCATAAAAAACCCCATTTGAACACTCTGCCCCATTAACAAGACACGTAATGCTGTAAGGCTTTAGGGACACTGGACCCAGATCTAAGTATTAGCCGTATACAAGCCTCCAGAATAAAATCCCTTGGAGCTTTTAAAAGGGAAATATTTTAGAGCTTGTTGATTTTTTTCATAGATTAACAACATGCGCAAACAAATAAATATGACAAATAGGCCTACATCAGTGCACAAGCTCCAATGCTGTGTCTCATGTGAGAAATCTTAGTAGTTAACCCATGTTTGGGAGGTCACATGTTTCTCACGTGCAGGGCCGTAAACAGGATTACAATTTTAGTGAGGACCCAGTTGCAGAAATGTGACACACTTGATAGTTAACACCACCGAACATGTACTGCACCACTTGCTAGTTTCAAAGTTATATGATGTTATACCTCCATTCTTACATAAACTGAAAAAACCCCCACCCCAGATCAAACAGAAAACAGGAATGCATGGCTTGAAACTTATCAGTACAAATATACAATAAGTGAACTTTGTGAAGAAACAAAGGAACAGAAGGACATAAGTAGACGACTCAGAATAGGTGCACACATTAGGTAACAGACTGACGACAGGACCGCAGTGGGGACAGGACCAAAAAACTTGGCAAAGTAAACAAAAAGCATATGGCGTGAACCAGGGGTGCAGATCCGATGTCAGGATTGGGGGGGACACAAAAGTGATTTTTTAAATTTTTTTGTCTGTATGCAACCATAAATCACAATTTCATAGAGGCTCGCCACATCATTCAAGAAGTACTGCACAGGGAATCTCATTCTCATTATCTCTAGCCGCTTTATCCTGTCCTACAGGGCCGCAGGCAAGCTGGAGCCTATCCCAGCTGAGTACGGGCGAAAGGCGGGGTACACCCTGGACAAGTCATCACAGGGCTGACAAATAGACACAGACAACCATTCACACTCACACCTACGGTCAATTTAGAGTCACCAGTTAACCTAACCTGCATGTCTTTGGACTGTGGGGGAAACCGGAGCACCCGGAGGAAACCCACGCGGACACGGGGAGAACATGCAAACTCCACACAGAAAGGCCCTCGCCAGCCACGGGGCTCGAACCCAGGACCTTCTTGCTGTGAGGCGACAGCGCTAACCACTACACCACCGTGCCGCCCTGCACACAGGGAATCATTTGTCTGAAAATACATTTGTTTGTACAGTTTTGAATAATTTAGGGGATTTTTTGTTAGGGTTTTGCTGGGATTCGAACCTGGTTCGTTGGTGTGATAATCCAGCAAACCCCCACTAGGCCACCAGGGGGATGACTCAAATGCAGAGGCGTGAGGCGGAAGTAGAAAAAGAATCAAAAGGTTTATTTAAACTATATACACTATATACAGGGCAAAACAAAAGACAAAAAAAAAACCAAAGAGTATAATCCAAAAGAAAAGCAAAGTGCAAAAATTCAAAAGCTAAGAAGATCAAAAAACACAGTACAAAGGAAACTGGAGATAAACATAACAGCACAAAGACTCCGTGACAAGAGGACTGAACTCAGGGGTATAAATAGACAAACTAATTAAGGACACAGGTGAAGATAATTAGGCAATTAACACAAACACAAAACACAGGAACAGTGGCGGCCTCTAGAGGCCAAAATAAACACGACATGAAAAGGAAATAACAGCGGCCTCTAGAGGCCAAAACAGTCCTAGTCCTAACAGGACCCCCCCCTCTAGGAGCGTCTCCTGACGTTCCCAGGGCGATCCGGATGGGCCGAATGGAAGTCCCGACATAGTTCTTTATCAAGGACATCCCGAGCAGGAACCCAGCAGCGCTCCTCAGGACCATAGCCCTCCCAGTCCACCAGATATTGCAACCCGCCGCGGACCCGGCGGGAGTCAAGCAGGCGATTCACAGTGAACACAGTCTGCCCCTGGAAGATGCGGGGGGGTGGGGGGTTCCTAGGGGCAGGGGCATACGTAGACGTCAGTACGGGCCGTAACAGGGAAACATGGAAAGTGGGGTTGATCCTCAGAGTCCGGGGCAACTGGAGCCGGTAGGAGACAGGGTTCACCCTGCGCACCACCTTGAAGGGACCAATGTAGCGAGGAGCAAGCTTGCGGTTCTCCACCCGCAGTGGAAGGTCCTTAGTGGACAGCCAAACACGCTGCCCAGGGCGGAAAGCGTGTGCAGGTCTTCTATGGCGGTTGGCCTGAGTCTGGTTGGTTCTGGAGGTCTGTATGAGGGTCTTCCTGACCTTGCTCCAGGTCTTGCGACACCGTCTCACATATTGGTTGACCGAGGGCACCCCCGCGTCCTCCTCCTGGTCCGGGAACAGAGGTGGCTGGAACCCGAATTGGCACTGGAATGGCGACAGCTTGGTGGCCGATGACTGCAGGGTGTTGTGGGCGTACTCCGCCCATGGCAGCCAGGTGCTCCACGATGTCGGGTTATCCATAGCCAGGCCTCGCAGGGTGGTTTCCAGGTCCTGGTTGAGCCTCTCCGTCTGACCATTGGACTGTGGGTGAAACCCAGAGGAGAGGCTGGCAGTGGCTCCGATGACCTTGCAGAACCCGTGCCACACTCGGGAGGAGAACTGGGGCCCTCGGTCTGAGACGATGTCCTGTGGAAGACCAAAGACTCGGAAGACATGATTAAACAAAAGTTTCGCAGTTTCAAGAGCAGAGGGGAGTTTGCACAGTGGTATGAAGCGGCAGGCCTTGGAGAATCTGTCAACTAAGACCAAAATGACCGTGTTACCTTGTGACTCAGGGAGACCCGTGATAAAGTCGACTGCCACGTGGGACCAGGGACGCCGGGGAATGGTCAGAGGATGCAGGAGACCCTGGGGACGCTGTCGTGGGTTCTTGGTTCTGGTGCAAACCTCACAGGACAGGACAAATGACCTTACTTCCTTCTCCATGTTAGGCCACCAGAAGCGTCTTTTCAGGAAGTCCAGGGTCCTCCGAGCTCCCGGGTGGGCGGTGAGAGGGGAAGAGTGACCCCACTGGAGAACCTTGGCCCGGGCTTGATGTGGGACGTACAAGAGGCCTGGTGGCCCCGTCCCAGGACCGGGGTCCTGGCGTTGGGCTCGTCGGACAGCCTCCTCAATACCCCAGCGGACAGGGGCCACAATCCGGGACACAGGGATAATAGGCCCGACTTCATTCTCCCTGTTAGTGGCAGAGAACAGTCTGGACAGTGCGTCAGGTTTGGTGTTCTTGGAGCCGGGGCGGTATGAGAGGGTGAAGTCAAACCGACTGAAAAACAGGGCCCACCTAGCCTGTCGAGGGTTCAGTCTCTTGGCTTGCTGGAGGTACTCCAGGTTCTTGTGGTCAGTCCAAACCAGGAATGGATGTTGTGCTCCCTCCAGCCAGTGCCTCCACTCCTCAAGGGCCAGTTTGACCGCTAGCAGTTCTCGATCCCCCACATCGTACCGGGACTCAGCAGGACTCAGGCGGTGGGAGAAGTAAGCGCAGGGGTGCAGCTTTCCTTCCGAACGTTGAGAGAGCACCGCGCCGACACCACTGTCCGAGGCGTCCACCTCCACGATGAATGGTTGGGAGGTGTCCGGGAGAACCAGAATGGGTGCCGTGCAGAAGCGGTCCTTGAGGTCTTTGAACGCCTTTTCTGCCTGAGGAGACCAGCCATAAGATCCACCTGTCCCTTTGGTGAGGTCTGACATGGGTGCTGCCACAGAACTGAAGTTCCTGATGAACTTGCGGTAGAAGTTAGCGAATCCTAAGAACCGCTGAACCTCCTTCACGGACTTGGGAGTAGGCCAGTCCCGGACGGCCAGGGTCTTGGCAGGGTCCATTTGGAGTTGGCCTGTCCGTACAATAAATCCCAGAAAGGAGACCTCGGGAACATGAAATTCGCATTTCTGGGCCTTGGCGAACAGATTGTTCTGTAGCAGCCTCTGGAGAACCTGGCGGACATGGTGGCGGTGCTCCTGCACGGTCTTGGAAAAGATAAGGATGTCGTCGAGGTAGACAAAAACGTATAGGTTAATCATGTCCCTTAAGACGTCGTTGATTAGGGCCTGAAAAACAGCTGGTGCGTTGGTGAGTCCGAAGGGCATCACCTGGTATTCGTAGTGCCCAGACGGGGTGTTAAAGGCAGTCTTCCACTCGTCTCCCTGTCGGATACGGATGAGGTGGTATGCGTTCCGTAGGTCCAACTTGGTGAAGACGGTGGCGCCTTGGAGCAGGTCGAAAGCTGTGGACATCAGCGGAAGGGGATATCGGTTGCGCACAGTGATCTTATTCAGGCCCCTGTAATCAATACATGGTCGGAGCCCCCCATCCTTCTTGCCGACAAAGAAGAAGCCGGCTCCAGCAGGTGAAGTGGAGGGTCGAATAAACCCAGAGACCAGGGCATCTTTGAGGTATTCCTCCATGGCCTTGCGTTCTGGCTGAGAGAGTGAAAACAGTCTGCCACGAGGAGGGGTAGTCCCAGGGAGCAAGTCGATGGCACAGTCGTAGGCCCGGTGCGGAGGAAGAACGGCGGCCCTGCTCTTGCTGAATACCTCCTTGAGATCCCAGTACTCTGTGGGAACTTGAGATAACTCGGTGAGATCAGGGGGCTCGGCAGGAGACACAGGAGAGCTAGAGAGCAGACAAGAGGCATGGCATGCAGGGCCCCATTCCACAACCTGGCTTGTTACCCAGTCTATGCGAGGGTTGTGGCGAGTAAGCCAAGGAAGGCCTAGAATAACTGGGAACTCAGGTGAAGGAATCAGGTGCAGGGATATTTCTTCCTTGTGACCTTGAGACTGGAGGAAAACTGGAGAAGTAACTTGGGTGACTCTTCCATCACCTAACGCTTGGCCATCGAGGGCAGACACAGACAGTGGGACTTCAAGAGGTGCAGTCGGAATATTGATGCTTTGGGCGAAGTGAATATCCATAAAGTTCCCAGCCGCCCCTGAGTCTATCAAAGCTTGACAAGAGTGGACAGACTCACCCCAGGAGATGGAGACCGGGATGTAGATTCCTTGGCCAGGGAGTCCGGGAGAGAGGGTAGGCCCCGTCACAACCCTCCCTCGGCTGGACGGGGCGGTCCTTTTCCCAAGAGTTCGGGACATGATGCTCGGAAGTGACCAGGCTTGCCACAGTAGATGCAGCACTTGTCCCTCCTTCTGCGCTCCCTCTCAGATGCGGAGAGGCGAGTACGACCCACTTGCATGGGTTCTGGACAGTCACTGAAGGAGGTAGACGGTCTCCAGGTAGAGGTAGGGAGGCTGGGGGGGCTCAAGGCTTGGTGGCGTTCTCTCATCCTGTTGTCCAGACGAATAGCATGTGAGATGAGGGTTTCGAGGTCACTTGGGCATCCAATAGAGGCCAGACCGTCCTTGATGGGGTCAGACAGACCATGGTGGAAGGCTGACACCAGGGCAGTCTCGTTCCATCCACTTACTGCTGCGAGTGTTCGGAACGAGATGGCGTAATCTGCGACGCTTCCTCCTTGCCGGATGGACATGAGCTTTCGGGCTGCGTCGGTACTGATGTCTGCCTGATCGAAGACCCGAAGCATCTCTTCAGAAAACAGCTGGAAATCAAAGCACTCAGGTCCCTGTCTTTGCCAGATAGCAGTAGCCCAGGCTCGCGCCTTACCAGCTAATAAGGTGATCACAAAGGCAATCTTGCGGCGATCCGTAGTGTAGGTGGTAGGCTGAAGCTCAAAGGTGAGTTGACACTGGGTAAGGAACTCTCGGCACTCACTGTGCTTGCCGTCATACCTCTGTGGTGCAGGAAGGCTGGGTTCGCGAGGTGAAGAAGGCAGCATTGCAGGAGGCACTGGAGCAGGAGTGGGAGCTGGATCAGGAGCAGGAACTGGATCAGGAGCAGGAGATGCAGGCAGAGATGTCAGCTGTGCCAGGGTTTTCCCAATTTGCTGAAGCAGTTCCTCGTGGCGAGCGAGGGCCTCACGTTGGCTGGTGAGCGTACGTCCATGAGCGTCCATGGTCGCTCCGAAGCGTGTCAAAGCTGCCATAATTCCCTGAAGGTTGGCCGGGTAGACAGTTGAAGCAGCCTCTGCTGAGTCGGTCATGACGGAGTCTTTCTGTTAGGGTTTTGCTGGGATTCGAACCTGGTTCGTTGGTGTGATAATCCAGCAAACCCCCACTAGGCCACCAGGGGGATGACTCAAATGCAGAGGCGTGAGGCGGAAGTAGAAAAAGAATCAAAAGGTTTATTTAAACTATATACACTATATACAGGGCAAAACAAAAGACAAAAAAAAACCAAAGAGTATAATCCAAAAGAAAAGCAAAGTGCAAAAATTCAAAAGCTAAGAAGATCAAAAAACACAGTACAAAGGAAACTGGAGATAAACATAACAGCACAAAGACTCCGTGCCAAGAGGACTGAACTCAGGGGTATAAATAGACAAACTAATTAAGGACACAGGTGAAGATAATTAGGCAATTAACACAAACACAAAACACAGGAACAGTGGCGGCCTCTAGAGGCCAAAATAAACACGACATGAAAAGGAAATAACAGCGGCCTCTAGAGGCCAAAACAGTCCTAGTCCTAACATTTTTATTGGGGGGGGGGACAATTCATGTTTTTCAGAAATTGGGGGGGGGTCATGTCCCCCCCGTCCCCCCCGGGATCTGCACCCATGGTGTGAACATGAGAGCAGTGCTTTGCCCGTAAGGGAGAATTTGTGACCGTTACTGTGATCAGCTAAATTTACTGCATTCAGCTAATGTTCCTGTGACTAGCAAGTTGCAAGTCATTTGCATTTGCAAAAGCATAAACACTCATATGTATATAATATGTTCTTGCATGCACTTACACTCAGACACTTCAAACACATATCATAGCTACACTATACAGCCAAAAGTATGTAGCCACACGATCATCGCACCCACACGTGGGCCTTTCCCTAACTGTAGCACACAATTATTTATAATTTCTTTGGATGCTGTAGCATTAAGAATTCCTCTTCACTGGAACTAAGAGGCCCAAAACTGTTCCAGTATGACAAAGCCCCGTGCACAAAACAACACTGCCTAGAACTGGTTAAAAAAAAAAACACCAGAAATGGCCCTTTAAATGGGAGAATCGTGAACTTGGGGAAGTCTTCTTACCTAGCAGTTCCTTCCCCATTTCAGACTGACATCATATCAATGTGTGAACAGTGTAACGTGTCCCTTCTCTACTTTTCAGTTAGTTTACAGCCATGTCAAAGTCCCTTCCAGGCCAGGATCTGGTCTTCCCAGGCTGTATCCTGTCCTAGTACTAACCAGCTCTTTGAGGTGCATGGGTGCGGCGCTGATCTCCATTTCCATAGCCCTTGGCCTCTTGCCTATACAACTAGGGTTACAGTGGGGGGCTAGTCCTCTGGTAACCGCGAGAGTTTGACTTCCCTACTTGCATCTGTATTGCAGCGTGCCTTGCCAGATGGCAGTAGGTACCATTTTTATGATGTAGAACATTTTTATGGGTAGAACTCGTGATCTCCCAGTCGAGAGGCGGACACGCTTACCACTAGATTAGCTCGTGGTCAGTTTACAGTAGTATTGGCTTTATATTAGTTAATATACAGACACAGTCAGAAGGATGCCATGGCCTAATGGTTAGAGAAGCAGCTTTGGGACGAAAAGTTCACTGGTTTGATTCCCTGGACCAGCAGGAATTACTGAAGTGTACTTAAGCAAGGTGTCTAACCCCAACTTCTTCCTTGGATAGCTCTGGGCCATGTTGTATGCCTGTAATTTAATGATTGGCTAGGGAATAGCATTGGCCATACTAATCTGTGTTTTGAGATCCCCACAGCTACTCCCCAAAATCTAGCTGCAAGACTTTTTCTCATAAGAGTGAAGGTTATAACAGCAAAGTGGGGACTAAATCTGGAATGGGATGATCAACAAGTACATTTGAGTGTTATAGTCAGGTGTCCAGATACTTTTGGCTATATAGTGAATGTCAAGTGTTAGTCTACTGTATAAAGCTGTGTTCACATATATACCGGTACGATAGTGGTATAACTGTATCGATACAAAGTATACCGGTACAGTTTAGTGCATCTGTCCACACTAGCGAGAAATGTTTGCGGTTTTCTTTCACGGTAGTTGAAATGCGCGTGCGTGAAATGTTTCCGTGGTTACCGAGTAACTTCCTTCCGAGAATATGGCGGATGAAACAACGTGTGTGTGCTTTTTGTTGTCAATGTACAGTCTGTATTTCTGGTGGTCATTTATTCAGTCGAATCGTATAAAACGCGCGAGGCAGTTGAGAAAGACTTGTACGTGTACCCCTCAACTGTTCCTGGCATCGCTCGTCTCCCCAAAGCTCCAACAAACACATACAGTAACTTCGTCTTTGCTCCATGTAGCTCCACGGTCGTTTTGAGCCATTTTGACGTTTTATTTACAGCTGGAAAGCACGTGCGTATTGTATTGTATGAATAACCCGGAAGAAGTAGGAATGGTTCATTGCGCATGCGCATTGTATTTGTATCGATACAGAACCGCTTCATCTGTCCACACTACAGCGAAGCGCTACAGTACCGATACTGTACCGGTACGAAACCCATACATTTGTGGGTTTCGTACCGATACAGTTATACCGCTACAGTACCGGTATAGTTGCTAGTGTGGACAGGTGTTGCGGTATGAAAGTAGTATCGTATCGGTACAAAATCCCTAGTGTGGACAGGGTATTACATGTGTTGTACCTCTCAACAAGAAGTAAACATCATAGACAATTAAATCCTGAGCTGAGAACCATCATCACTGCTGAGTTGTCTTGGAATGCAAGCTTGTGATTTTTTTATGCATTGTAGGCAAGATTCTCCCACCACATTATCAGGATGTTGTTGCTTCCATATTGAATTTGAGGATAAAAATCCAAAAATGCAGAGGTCTAGGCTTCAGTGTCATAGATATACACGGTCATGTTCATATACGTATCATATTTTCACCTAAGTATACCTGCGTTTTGTCATCCAAAAGCTTTTCTATTTTTCTATGAATTCCAATTTTGACTGAAAGCATGTGAAACCCTAAACTTCCTGCCTGAAGGTTTCAAGGATTAGAGAAAATCCTACCTCTGCCAGACATGTCTTAGAAAGACAAAGAGACAGAGTATTTAGCTTTACACTCCTGTATTACATTAAACATTTTTATTAATACTGAAATTCAGGTGGTAGGTTCCTTAGAGACACAGATGCACGTTAGTCTTCTTCTTTCACTGGGGTTTGTTTACTACCCAGGCAGCCAGTCATATTGTTGTTTTTCACTCAAGCATGTGACGAGGACTGAAGCCAAATGGGGTATGCATACTCAGAACAAGCAGTGACCCCAGTATTGCCCCTCCTCCTGGGGGGGTCACATCACCCCATCCTTGACCTCTTCCTGTCAGTTAATCTTCAGTCCTGCTGTTTTGGAAACAGCGGCCTTGATTAAACGTTGTTTTACTTTAACAGAGGTCTACAGTATTACGCACTGTTGATCTTGTAGAATAATCTAAGAACTGAAAAAAAAGGTTAATAATTTGTTCGGTGTGTCTACAGGCAGTTTAGTTATCGAATAGAGGCTTTGCACCATCACATGACCCCATAGCAATGCTCACTACACCGCCATGACGGGGGCACATTTGTAGTGCTTCATTCAGATAAGTTACACTACCGTTCAAAAGTTTGGGGTCACCCAGACAATTTTGTGTTTTCCATGAAAAGTCACACTTTTATTTACCACCATAAGTTGTCAAATGAATAGAAAATATAGTCAAGACATTTTTCTGGCCATTTTGAGCATTTAATCGACCCCACAAATGTGATGCTCCAGAAACTCAATCTGCTCAAAGGAAGGTCAGTTTTATAGCTTCTCTAAAGAGCTCAACTGTTTTCAGCTGTGCTAACATGATTGTACAAGGGTTTTCTAATCATCCATTAGCCTTCTGAGGCAATGAGCAAACACATTGTACCATTAGAACACTGGAGTGAGAGTTGCTGGAAATGGGCCTCTATACACCTATGGAGATATTGCACCAAAAACCAGACATTTGCAGCTAGAAGAGTCATTTACCACATTAGCAATGTATAGAGTGGATTTCTGATTAGTTTAAAGTGATCTTCATTGAAAAGAACAGTGCTTTTCTTTCAAAAATAAGGACATTTCAAAGTGACCCCAAACTTTTGAACGGTAGTGTAGTTGTTATTGATCAGTATGGGAAGGTTTTACCGCATTTTTGGATGTGCAGATCGTTTTGAGCAAAACAAAGACATCACATTTTTAAATTTATCATCATCAGTGGGAAAAAAACTAGAGAGATTTCTAAACGTAGAAGGGAAAATGGGGGGAAAACATTCAGCGGGACTTGGTGTTGAACAGAGAGGTCAAAAACCTGATGGTATGCTCACTTCATTTCCACGAAGGTAAGCATTCCAAAAAATAAAAAATAAAATTCACAACTGCAGCAAGGTGCTCATTCTTGTACACTGAAGTGAACATGAGTGTCAGCACAGCGGCTTGGCATTGCCTAACCTTCGCTGAGACTTAAAGTGCATTTACATGCAGGGATCCTTTGGAGCTTGTAAACAATTTGTGCTTAGTAGATGCTAGCAATACAGCAGTGCATGAAAAAGACTGCAAAAAAAAAAAAGCGCTCAGAAACCGCTTTCAAAATACTGTAGTGTTCTGAAAAGTTCATGTTCATCTCTGTAATTTGTCAGGCAGTGGAAATTCTGCCAGCTGTAATTGGAAAGAAGACGACCGCCGACTGCTAACATCCTCACCTTCACCAGTGCTAATCAAACACTAACTAGTCCTTACTCTCTGCTGTTTCTTCTGTATTTGTCCGTCAGATATTTCCACTCACACTGCTGACAAGAAGTGATATTTTTACACTGGTTACATGAAGGATTGTTCAGATTCTCGTCTCTGTAATTAGCATACATTTCTTTCTCCACTGCAAAGCCTAAGGGGCTCATATCAGTCGGAAATGCTAATTAGCAATGCCCTGCCTCTATGCTGTGCATTACTCTCAGCAAGCAGACAATCTGTTCTCGTGTAGTCTATTTTGCTAAAAAATGTTTGGAAGTTCTTCAACTTTAAGATTTTTTTTTTAAAGATTATTGTCCCATACCGTACCATACTGTGTGTCTTCTCAGACACAAAGAGCTTCCGTACAAAGCCAGCTATTTAGACCCACCACTCTCATTTTGCCTGACGTCGCTTTATATGCAGCTGTCTTATTTGTTTTTGAATGTCTGACACCTTTTCATCATTCAGGTGTTGTTAAGTTTCACATGAAAGAATGGAAGAACATTTTGAAGGGTATCTTGATTGACACACTTTGTTTTTGAGATTTGTTTTTGATCTTCCCTTGACAGATCAGTGGAGCCAAGAACTATGCAAGATATTATAAGGTGGGATGCTCAGGACTGATCTTCCTTTTCTTAATGGCATATTCAGGACACTTTAGCTGACAATGTTTGGCTGCTGGGTTGAGTGTCAGGTTTGTGAATGCAGCAGGCTAGTGAGAGCTTCCAGAAGGCTCCAGTCGGCAAGTTCCTTTTGCTTTTGTTTCATGGCAAGCAGGATTTCCTTCCTTCCTGGCCCTCCCCTGCTTTACATTGTGCTCTGTTCTTCCTGTGCCATTGCTCCTTTCCATAGCTTTGGCAACGAAGCAAAACAAGTTACTCAATGAATCAGAATCCATTTGTGAATCATACTTTTTATAAACACTCAAGATCTATTATAAAGGTATAATAATGCTGTATTTGGTGGACTGTTTGGATCCTTGACTCCTCAAACCACGTCTTTTAGTGCTTTTTCACACCTATTAGTCTGTTTCCTGAGTTTGAATCAGAGCAAAATTAATACTTTTGGGTCATTTGCTTTTTGATTTCTCACGGCACATAATTTTTTTTTTTAAAAGATATTTTTTGGGCTTTTTTCACCTTTATTGGATAGGACAGTGTAGAGACAGGAGATGAGCGGGAGCGAGAGACGGGGAGGGATCGGGAAATGACCTCAGGTTGGAATCGAACCCGGGTCCCCAGATTCATGGTATGGCGCCTTATCCACCTGAGCCACGACACCCCCCTCACGGCACATAATTAAACAAAACAAAAAGACAAAAAAATGGTGGAGGAGTGTGCATGGATGAAAACGTACCTGTGACACGTACCTGTTTATTCATTGGTCAGAAATTTGGTGACGAAAAAATGTAAACAAATGTATTTAGTTGTACGGTTGGTTTGCTTGCTTGGCTGTTTGAGTATTGGTATTTTAACGGAGGCAGCACGGTGGTGTAGTGGTTAGCACTGTTGCCTCACAGCAAGAAGGTCCTGGGTTCGAGCCCAGCAGCCGACAAGGACCTTTCTGTGTGGAGTTTGCATGTTCTCCCCGTGTCCACATGGGTTTCCTCCGGGTGCTCTGGTTTCCCCCACAGTCCAAAGGCATGCAGGTTAGGCTAATTGGTGGCTCTAAATTGACTGTGAATGTGAGTGTGAATGGTTGTTTGTCTCTATGTGTCGGCCTTGTGATGACTTGGCGACTTGTCCAGAGTGTACCCTGCCTTTCGTCCGTAGTCAGCTGGGATAGGCTCTAGCTTGCCTGCGACCCTGCCCAGGATAAGCGGTTACAGATAATGGATGGATGGCTGGTTCAACAGAATATTACAGTAGGTATTGCTGTCACTTGTTCAGCTGGCACTAGAACTTTCTTGTCTAGAAGTCACCACTTCGTGTCCCTGACTTCTGCACTCGTATGTCGCTCTGAATAACAATGTCTGCTAAATGCCATGTAACGTAATATAATGTTTACCAAGTGTGTGTAGAAATCACGAAATCACCTGTGCATGTAGAACACTAAGCCAGAACACTAAATTAATACTACATGAAGATAATTATATAATAAATAGTTACTATTTTAGAATATTTTAGGTATCACATCCACCCATAATTTTCTCTTTTTGATCATCAGCCCAAACCTACAGAACATGTCACATTTCTGCAGCGCTACAGCTCTGTCCTTTGGTTCAATTTGCAATTGTGGCTCAACGTGCAACCCAATTTGGGCCAATTCAGAGTTGAATCTCTTTGTCACTGCAGTTGAACTGTACTGGAGTTCACATGGAACTATTAGCCAAGACACTGTTGTTCTGGTCAGCACCAGAATTTGATCACTTGTCTTCACACACCTACAGTACAAAAACCGTAATGAAGAGAATGAGGGAAAAGGCACCAGAGTTCCTTTCAGATGCATGTAAATGCATCCTTATGTTGAGGGATGAATAGGATGCCTATGTGCCCTCTCATGCCAGCTGTCCTTCCCTGTGACAGGTGCTCACGTAGAGGATATCAATGGCCACTTGTGAGGGAACCATGGTACATGAAATGGGCATTAATAGTCGCTAGGCATACTGAAAAGAATTACAAGTTGTCCACCACCTGAAATGGTGCCAAACCACTGCTCTACTAAACCTCAATACTTCCATCTTTGTAATTCAAAAGCTGACTCACAATTTGGACATATTTCATGTTAAAGTTGAGATGATTCCTTGTAGCCAAAGCCTTTTCCTATTCTATTTACCCTCAAACTACTACCAGGATGCACCATCTCATCATCGGAGGCATGATCAATTTTCTGTTTGCCTTTTTTTAAATGTACATTTTAGATTAATTCTCAGTCAATCTTGGTCTTTATTTTAGCACAATGTCCAGATCAGAATAAGTGGCAAAGCTTTCAGCAGTGTGAAAGAGGAAACTCTTCCATAATTCATCTTTCGAAACAAGGTTACATCTTTGGTTTAACCTACTAACTGAACGATCAATGTCTCTGGATGGATCCAGGGCAAATCAGTTGGATAGCTCATCGAGTTCGATCTCTGGTTTTGGCAGAATCGCAGGGTGCCATCCACATGTCTCTTCCTGTAGTCTGTGCTCTTTCAGCCAGGAAGGGTCTAAAAGGACAGTGCCTGGCGCGCTGGACGGGTTAGCAAAGGCTGCTGTTTCTTCACTCATACAAAGATGGCATTGAGCCCAGAGCCCTTCGAAGGGGCTCCTTTTCTGGCCAGTCCCCTTTTCATTCCCATTCTGGCCTGTCTCTAAGGACTTACAAAAAAAAAGTTCTTGGGGTTCTTTCACTATTTGCAGCATCCAATTTTGTGACAGAGATTGGGGATTAAGAATCAAAGACAACGGTTCAAAGGAAAGACGGACATTCATAGAGGATGTTTCAGGAAAAGTGGGTCATTCAGAATTACCAAGGTTCTAATGAGTAGTGCAATAATAACAGTGACAGCAGTGTTCTAGTAAAGACTGACTAAGACTGGGAACTGAGAGTACAGCTTAGTCAGCATGATCAACATCTATGCCCGAGCTAATCATGGGATTGCGTAACCAGCTTTGGAGTAAATATGTAGTGCCATACTAATGCATATTCAGTAGGATTTGCTGACTGTTGTACTGAATTCTATTATTAGGTGGATTTGTTGATAATTAATGTTGCTTTAAAGTGTATAATTGGAGTTAATATAGTGAAAATGTATTTTGCTCCCGAATCCTCACTTATCCATGTTTCTTTCCACTACAAAGGCTTTGGAAATAGAAACTTGGGTGAGACAGAATTGAAATGCAGGGCATCGTCCAGACCCAAATCACTTCCTTGGTTCAAACACTCAGTGGCTAAGAAGCCAGTGGACTCTGTACAATATAATCTTCTCGAGTGAAAGAAATCCTTAGATTTGTGGTCTTGTATTTTTGTAGGTTGCATTTCCATTATGCTCCTTAAAGCACATTGCCTCTTATTTTGACACAAATCTCTTTTTTGTCCCACTTGTTTACAAAAGACATGTAAGATGAGACTTATATCTTATTCCCGTATTGACATAATTTCCTTTGCCAAAAGGTCCTCTGCTGACAACAACAATTTTTTTTATTTTATTTTTTACGAATAGCATCACCATGGTTGAACATGAAAGGTCATGTTCAACCATGGTGATGCTACATGTAAAAAATAAAATAAAAAAAGCTGTTGTTGCACGACAGACGAGATAATATTTTCGTAGAGTTTCTTTCAAATATGTTCCCAATAAGAGAACATCACTCGACAGGGCTCCAGACTAACTTTTTGACCTAGGAGTACTGTGCTCCCAACCCCTAAAAATTGGGCGCACCAGCAAAAATCTAGGCGCACCACTATAAAAGGTTGGGAGCACAAGCAAACATCTTTGCCATACCAAGTATTACTCCTATTAATCAATGTTAACAACCTTCCATTAAGTATTTGTATAGATTATAAAAGAAAAAGCCCACATTGATAGGTGCAAAAGAATTGGCAATGTGTGGTATTTTAGGTGGTTCTTGGGGAAGAAGAACAAATCACACCATTTATTACAACCAACTGCTTTATTCCAGACTTGAACCTGCAGTCATGTCCAGGCATAACACTGATGATGTCAAGTCAAATACACAGCTAGGCATACTGACCTGACAGAACATCCTATAGAGTGGTACACAGGCATACTGACCTGACGGAACATCCTATAGAGTGGTACACAGGCATACTGACCTGACGGAACATCCTATAGAGTGGTACACAGGCATACTGACCTGATGGAACATCCTATAGAGTGGTACACAGGCATACTGACCTGACGGAACATCCTATAGAGTGGTACACAGGCATACTGACCTGACGGAACATCCTATAGAGTGGTACACAGGCATACTGACCTGACGGAACATTCTATAGAGTGGTACACAGGCATACTGACCTGACGGAACATCCTATAGAGTGGTACACAGGCATATTGACCTGACGGAACATCCTATAGAGTGGTACACAGGCATACTGACCTGACAGAACATCCTATAGAGTGGTACACAGGCATACTGACCTGACGGAACATCCTATAGAGTGGTAGACAGGCATACTGACCTGACAGAATATCCTATAGAGTGGTACACAGGCATACTGACCTGACAGAATATCCTATAGAGTGGTACACAGGCATACTGACCTGACGGAACATTATATAGAGTGGTACACAGGCATACTGACCTGACGGAACATCCTATAGAGTGGTACACAGGCATACTGACCTGACGGAACATCCTATAGAGTGGTACACAGGCATACTGACCTGACGGAACATCCTATAGAGTGGTACACAGGCATACTGACCTGACGGAACATCCTATAGAGTGGTACACAGGCATACTGACCTGACGGAACATCCTATAGAGTGGTACACAGGCATACTGACCTGACGGAACATCCTATAGAGTGGTACACAGGCATACTGACCTGACGGAACATCCTATAGAGTGGTACACAGGCATACTGACCTGACGGAACATTCTATAGAGTGGTACACAGGCATACTGACCTGACGGAACATCCTATAGAGTGGTACACAGGCATACTGACCTGACGGAACATCCTATAGAGTGGTACACAGGCATACTGACCTGACAGAACATCCTATAGAGTGGTACACAGGCATACTGACCTGACGGAACATCCTATAGAGTGGTACACAGGCATACTGACCTGACAGAATATCCTATAGAGTGGTACACAGGCATACTGACCTGACAGAATATCCTATAGAGTGGTACACAGGCATACTGACCTGACGGAACATTATATAGAGTGGTACGCAGGCATACTGACCTGACGGAACATCCTATAGAGTGGTACACAGGCATACTGACCTGACGGAGCATCCTATAGAGTGGTACACAGGCATACTGACCTGACAGAATATCCTATAGAGTGGTACACAGGCATACTGACCTGACAGAATATCCTATAGAGTGGTACACAGGCATACTGACCTGACGGAACATCCTATAGAGTGTTACACAGGCATATTGACCTGACGGAACATCCTATAGAGTGGTACACAGGCATACTGACCTGACGGAACATCCTATAGAGTGGTACACAGGCATACTGACCTGACGGAACATCCTATAGAGTGGTACACAGGCATACTGACCTGACGGAACATCCTATAGAGTGGTACACAGGCATACTGACCTGACGGAACATTATATAGAGTGGTACACAGGCATACTGACCTGACGGAACATCCTATAGAGTGGTACACAGGCATACTGACCTGACGGAACATCCTATAGAGTGGTACACAGGCATACTGACCTGACGGAACATCCTATAGAGTGGTACACAGGCATACTGACCTGACGGAACATCCTATAGAGTGGTACACAGGCATACTGACCTGACGGAACATCCTATAGAACACAAGTCAACTGTTGAAAAAAAACAGAAAAACAAAAAATGATAATAGCAGGCAGAGTCATGTGGAACTCTGCAATGGAGCGCTTCATCTTGTCTGAACAGAGACCACAGGGCCGCAGAAACTTCTGACCAATCATACACACGCTTACTAACCGTGTTTGTTGTTTATCCTTATCAATCTGCTCCTTGATTCGCTGATTACGGTCAGCTGATCGTTTAGCAAGTTGATTTGCCAATCATGATCAGCTGACTCGCAGGATGCATTACATCATGGAAAATTTCTTGGAACGGCTGGCGCAGCACTAGTGCTACTTCCGGGTTTTGCGTAGCGGGCAAATGGCACGTGTCAGCCGTCTGGGGAGTTATAAAAATTAATTTGATCGCGTGTTTCTGCCGGGGGTGGGCGAGGACTTGGTTTTCGCGCTTCAGTCAGCCAGCCGGCGTGAAGCTTGTTTTTTTTCAGACGGCGGCTTTGTTCTGCAGCCATGATCTAGGCGCAGGCCTTAATTTTTGCTAATTTTTTTATTGGCGCACCGTGCGACCGTGATTTCAAATATAGTCGCACCCTCAAAATTCTAGTCGCAAGTGCGACTAAACCAGTCGCACTCACGAGCCCTGCTCGACTATCAGATCACATGACAGCTGCCACCTGGGGTGGCCGAAGGATATCACATGCTTCCTCTGAGACACATGATGACAGTCAACCACAATCACATCTTTTTGAACTGCACAACACACTTGAAAGAAAGTGCTATCGACCCTCTTCCACATACATGATTTCACAGATATCCACGATTGGCTAGTTTCGCTGTGATTGACAGGGGAGAGATTGTATGCCATCCCTCCCACCTAGAGAACAAGGCTGATTTTGCTTTGTTGCTTCCTAACCATGGATGACTGTGGCATCTTTGGGATTTGAACTTGTGATCTTCTAATAATACGGGAACACTTTTCTGTCATGCCACGAGGAAGCCACCTGAATAGGGAACCAGTTTCGTTTTTGTGAGACCATTTGGACTCATACACAACTGTCCCATCACGATACAACATTTCGCCAAACTGCGTAAACATGTTGCACTGGCATTGAAATGGCTTCTGGCATGAGCCTTCTATCACACTCTAATGCATTTATTCAGCTTATCATCACATACTAAAGATGATAATGTGTCGGATTTAGAGCTTCGTTTGAATATGGCCCGTATCGGATGTGAAAATTTCAAATCGGAACTTTTTACACATATGCAACATCATATCATTTGGTATCATTTTAACCAGCGAGTGGCCTAGTGGTTAGTGTGTCCGCCTCTCAATCGAGAAATCGCGAGTTCTACTCACAGTCGGGTCATACCAAAGGCCATCATAAAAATGGTGCCGTCTGTTGCAATAAAGATGCGAGTGGGGAGTCAAACTCTCGTGGTTACCAGAGGACCAGCCCTCCACTATAACCCTAGCTATGTAATATAGGTGAGAGCGCTACGAAATGGAGATCGGTGCCGCCAAACGCGCCGTGTATGGTGCAGGAAGCACTTTGACAACATAATATCACATTTATCACAAGCACTTACTTGATTGACCAAAGCATGTAAACGGAAGTCTTTTCTACATCTAGCGCATCCAAGGACAGATTGAACATGAGCAAAACTGTATTTATAGTCTGTCCTTCCTGTGGACGTTTCCCAGCACTGTAGCTATATTGTGCAGGGCCTGAGACAAGTCCTGGTGATGTCATGAGCTGCGTTAAAAGACAGCATTGTCTCTGCGGATTTTTTTGTGCAAAAAGTCTCCCAAGCCTGATAGTCACTGCTGCTGCTGGTGGTCTGTGTACAGTATACAGACAGCGCAGTAGCATTCCTGTGTTGCTGATGCCGTGCAGAAATAGGGCTGGTAAATGAAGTTTTTTTTTTCTCCACAGGAAGAAAATCAACAGCCATTTCCTGTTTGGTGCAGGTGCGTGAGGACATCTCACAAGTGCCCATCCATACGAATTTGCACAACCAACTTTCAAATGGTTAAATCTTTGAGTTCCTGTAACTGCTGGCCTGCTTGGGCCATAAAATAACAGTCCCACACACTGCACTGATTTTCCGTCCCTGCCTCAACCCACATGGAGACTTTCTCCTTAAAGACAGGAATTTGAACGGTCACCTGCTGTTTGCAAACATATGGCTTTCATCCTGTTTTGTCTGGGAGTGACAGATGACCTTTTGTTTTGCAGTCGATACCCATTTTGCTATGTTTAACCTTCTTAGGAGAGAGTGACAGCTACCGTGCACATCTTCTCACTACAGGTCACATAACTACGACCTTGTTCATAACAGTTTGCAGGAAGCCTTGGGTTTTCGTTCACTGGTGCCATTTTCTTTACCAGGACCTGATAAGCCCTGAAGCTTTGTTCTCCTTAGTAGTTCAAGACCTCATTTGGATTCTTACAGCTTTAGCATTCTGAATAAGAATGAGCTTCTGCTGCTTACGCGTACTTGTCTGGTTGTTGCTCTGCTTTCACACTCCACTGGTTCATTAAGCCCTGCAGACGTAGCCTATTCACATTACCAGCCAGCTCACTCCCATTCGATAAGGGTGTAATTGTTATCTCTCCAAACTGCTAAATCACCAAAAACATCTTTATCCCTTAAATGCATTGTACCACCAAGCATAACAGTCATTTCAACTTGAAACACTTTCTGATCCTCGGAGAAAGTTTGCAATAAGACACTAAATTAAAGCCTGGACCAATTAAAACAACAAAGATTCTGAATCAGTGAACCATCTCCAAACAAAAGCAGCCTGTTTCTAATTATCATATTTACAATGACAAGTCTTTCTTCATTAGTACAGAATGTACTGCTGTCTCTGTTTATAAATCCTGTTATAAACTCATATAACACGTTACATAACAGTTTGTGTCAAAAACATGTGGGGAAAAAAAATCCTGCAGTGGAAATGGGACGAAAAAAAGGGTTTGTTTAGGATGCAATCCTTTTAAGTTAATTAATTTGATTGCACAGAAAAGTCAAAGGAGGACAATTGTTGTAGCAGAGGTTTGTCTTGTAAAAGACAGCTGAAAATCTGATCCAAAGATGCCCGAGTGATAATCATGTGGCAATATGATGATGTGATGTTCTTAGTGTGTCAGTGTACAAAGAAAGTGAAAGGTCATGTATTACGTATTGTCGGAGTTTATTTGATCTGATTTCTTGATGACAAATTTGTTGGTGCAATTTGCTTTTCAATAGAGATGTTTTTGGTGCTTCAAAGAAACTTTTGGCGACACCTCGCGTTCATTCATACTGTAGTTCTGGTACATGGGAGCAGTTATTGATTTATCATATGGTCTCATACACTCACCGGCCACTTTATTAAGAACACCCATCCTTCTGCTGTTTGATGCAGTTCTCTAATCAGCCGATCCCTTGACAGCAGCACAATGCATATAATCATGCAGATACAAATCAAGAGCTTCAGTTAATGTTCACTTCAAACATCAGAATGGGAAAAATTACTGTGATCTCAAAGTGTGACTTTCTTTCACTGTGGCATGGGTGTTGGTTTGAGCCAGATGGGCTGGTTTGAGTATTTCAGAAACTGCTGATCTCCTGGGGTTTTCACACACAACAGTCTCTAGAGTTTACACAGAATGGTGCGAAAAACAAAAAACACTGAGTGAGTGACAGTTCTGTGGGTGGAAACAAACGCCTTGTTGATAAGAGAGGTCAGAGGAAAATGGCCAGATTGGTTTGAGCTGCCAGGAAGGATATAGTAACTCATAGCAACTCTTTACAACCGTGGTGAGCAGAAAAGCATCTCAGCATGCAACAGCAGAAGAACACATTGGGTTCCGCTCCTGCAACCAAGAACAGGAATCTTAGAATCAAGAACAAGTTCCTATTAAAGTGGCCGGTGAGTGTACATGATAAATAGAAAATCTCATGAAATGATTTTGTGCAAATTCTTATGAATGAAGGCAATGAAGTGAATACTTATGCACTTGTGACTTTTTATTTATAAAATAATTTGGGAAATTATATTGATTTTTTCCCCCTCACTTCAGTTTTTGTCTAGATTAATGAGACATACTCTTAAGGACGTCTGTTTCAGTTCCGACAAAATATGGAAAAGTTCAAGGGGGTGAATACCAGAGGTGGACAACTTCATTACTTAAGTCAGAGTACAGATCCCACTGGTCAAATGTGACTCCGATACAAGTGAAAATTGTCCAGTCAAATTTTTACTTAAGTTAAAGTACTGAAGTACTTGCTTTTAAAAATACTTAAGTATTAAAAGTACATTTTCTGTCAACGCATTGTTGTATTATTGCCACAACGCTTACGAAACCTAATGCCGTTACCAAAGACAGAAATGTGAATTCACAAAATGAACGCATGCTGTGCATCATGGTGGTTTAACGTTAAGCTAGCTAGTCAGTGATGCGCCACCTCACATGCTAGCAAACTCTTTTCAAACTCAAAATCATATTGGGTAGCTAATGCTACTAGAAAAGAAAGATTTCTACATTCTGTTTATTTGGCAAGATTATGCTAAAACATATTTCTGAAAGGACTTCAGATAAGTTAACGTTATTCATGTTAGCGTAACTCCGTTTTTACATGCTAACTAATAGTGTCCAAGTTAACTCGCTATGTGCTAACATTAGGCGTGGACAAGGCGATGGCAACTTGGTGGGCAAATCCATAGAAAGTCATTTGACTAACCAGACTGCATAGCTATTGCAATGTTATCGCTAGCTCTAAAAGCACAGACAACTTCATTGCAAGCTTTCTCTTGGAGTAAAACGTTTATATCCCTCAATATGCCTCTGCAGGTCGGATGGCGAGTTTTTATAGGCTGTGATGCGGTTTGTTTTTGGCAAACAAATCAAACATTTAAACAAAGCAAACGAATCTTTAATCCTTTCAGAAAACTGAAACATGGGTTCTAGGTATGGCCACAGGTGTGTGTGCATTCCCCAAAAGAACCGCCTCCTTCCATTCTGCCATCAACTGATCATGTTCAAATAATGGTGTTGAGAAATAACTGAACTTGATTTTATACGGTCTATGGACGTGACGTGACCCGAGTGATTAGTGATAGGCTGTTTCAGTGTCATCTGCAAAAAAACCAATCACGTTTTAGAAAAGAAAAAAAAAAACATCCACTTTCAAAGCCGCTTCATAGTAAAGAGTAACGAGGACCTTGATAGGAATGTAGTGGAGTGAAAAGTACAATATTTGCCTTAAGTTAAAGTCATAAGTTTCCAAAAAAAAAAAATGCTCAAGTAAAGTACAGATACTCAAAAAGTGTACTTAAGTACAGTACTCAAGTAAATGTACTTTGTTACTGTCGACTACTGGTGAATCCTAATGCAAGCCACTGTACGAACAGGATACTGAATCCCTCAGGCATTCAACTTACAGTATATTGGCCTGAAATGCTAGATCGTGATTTGATCCGATCCAATCCACTAAGCCTTCTTATAATCTTTTGTATATTGTGGAAACTGTTTTTTTTTTTTTTTACTTTTTTTTTAATAAATTGAAGTAGCATAATTATTTCTCTTATTTCCCATTTTAAGCACAACACCACCTTTTTAACAGCTATCATAATTATTAAAGTGAAAAAGGTCAGTACTGGATCAGCATCAGGTATCAGGGCTTTGTTTATTATCCAGTATATGATCTCTGGTGATGAACTCACCTTAGTCACCTTCGGTGGATGTTGTTGTGTCAGGAAAGGAACACTGTGTGTTTTTTTTGTGCAGTCCATTCAGTATCTCTTTTGTTTTCTTCGAGAGATACCCAGATAACAAGTGCAGGAGCAAGAGACCTTCCGGTTATTATGCTATTATGACCCTGGAATGGAAGAGATGTTGGGGTTGGAGAGATGCGTTGCATAACATGCATCCATTTTTCTAATAGGGTTCAGCAGACACAGTTATGGAGTAACACACAAGCATTATATCTAGTATATTTAAAAAGCCTTGCCAAGAATTGCATGCATACATACAGTATACACTCACTGGCCACTTTGTTAGGAACCCCCATACATCCACCTACTGTTTTATGCAGTTCTGTAATCAGCCGATCCCTTGACAGCAGCACAATGCATCAAATCATGCAGATACAAAACCAAGAGCTTCAGTTAATGTTCACTTCAAACATCAGAACGGGGAAAAATTACTGTGATCTCAAAGTGTGACTTTCTTTCACTGTGGCATGAGCCAGATGGACTGGTTTGAGTATTTCAGAAACTGCTGATTTCCTTCCTGGGGTTTTCACACACAACAGTCTCTAGAGTTTACACAGAATGGTGCGAAAAACAAAAAACACTGAGTGAGTGAGCAACAGCTCTGTGGGTGGAAACAAACATCTTGTTGATTAGAGAGGTCAGAGGAAAATGACCAGAGCTGCCAGGAAGGATATACCGGTATTAACTCATATAATCACTCTTTACAACCGCGGTGAGCAGAAAAGCATCTCAGCATGCAACAGCTTAAGACCACATTGGGTTCCACTCCTGCAGCCAAGAACAGAACTCTTAGAATCAAGAACAAGTTCCTATTAAAGTGGCCGGTGATTGTACAGTATATACTATACTGTGTAGATATACTGTAGAGAGCCAGGTATTGATTGGTTCTTGGAAAGCTATACTGAAGATTGGATATAACAGACATGTTGAAGGCTTCACACACCCATTGTGCTCGATAATAAACACCTGCTAAGAGGACTAATAGCTTTAATGTGAGGAACGTTCACTTACAATAAAACACTTAGTGGCATGCGGATATTGGAAAATAACCAGTGATGAGGTGGAGTGATGCACAACATGAATCCCTGAAGTTGATTATTTTCCAATAAAAACACTTCCTGAAATGTTTTATTCATTTTATACTACAGCAGTTTGCCAAAGTTAGCATTTACCAGTCAAAAACAACATCACTTTTTATCCATTTATAGTTACTTTTATATCAGAATCAGAATTACTTTATTAATCTCTGGAGGGAAATTCAAATTTGCAACCAAGCTCCTGAATCAAAGAAGTAAACACGTCTAAAAATAGAAGATAAAATAGTCTTAAAAAATAAATAAAAATAAAATAAATTTAAATAAGTTCAGTAACTTAAGTAAAAGCAAAATGAAGTGATTTTATATACAATGATTCCTATATACATATATTGCACCTGAGTTAAGGATACAGTATACATGGTAAGAAGTGTACCACAGTTATACAGTGGCATTGTACAGCTTGACAGCAACAAGTAGGAATGATTTCCTGTGTCTCTCGGTTGTGCAGCGTGGAAGAATCAGCCGTTTACTGAATGTGCTCCTGTGGCTGATCAGCTCCTCATGTAGAGGTTGGGAAGGACAGTCTAAGATTGTTTTTATTTTGGACAGTGTCCTCTTCTCCAACACCACTGTCAGAGAGTCCAGTTCCACGCCTACAACATGGCCGGCCTTCCTGATGATCTTATTGAGTCTGTTAGTGTCCTTCACCTTCAAGCCGCTGCCCCAGCAGACGACAGCATACAGGATGGCGCTGGCCACCACAGACTCATAGAACAGCCGCAGCATCATTCGGCAGATGTTGAAGGACCTCAGCCGTCTCAGAAAATAGAGACGGCTCTGGCCCTTTTTGTATACAGTGTCCACGTTTTTGGACCAGTCCAGTTTATTATCCAAGTACACCCCCAGGTACTTATATTCCTCCACCACGTCCACACTGACCCCTTGGATGTTAACAGGGTTCACCGGAGCCCTGATTCTCTTCAGATCGACCACCAGTTCTTTCGTCTTCGTCACGTTGAGCTGTAGGTGGTTCTTCCTGCTCCATGTGACAAAGTTGTCCACCACCATCCTGTACTCACTCTCCTCACCACCGGTAATACATCCAACCACTGCAGTCATCAGAAAATTTCTGGAGGTGGCAGGTCTCCGTGCAGTAGTTGAAATCAGTGGTGTAGAGAGTGAAAAGGAAAGGAGTAAGGACAGTCCCTTGCGGAGCCCCGGTGTTGCTGATCACTCTGTCCGACACACAGCACTGCAAGCGCACGTACTGTGGTCTGCCAGTCAAATGATCTACAATCCAAGACACCAGTGGGGCATCCACCTGCATCGCTGTCAACTTCTCACCCAGCAGAGCCGGCTGGATGGTGTCAAAAGCACTGGAGAAATCAAAAAACATGATCCTCACAGTGCTGACTGGCTTGTCCAGGTGACTGTAGACTTTGTTGAGCAGGTAGATCAGGGGTCACCAAACTTTTTTCTCTGGGGGCCACATTGTCGTTCCTGACTGTGATGGGGGCCGGGGTCGGGTCAGCTATATCACATAGAATTGTATAACCCAGACAAATATGACCACCAGCAGGCCTCATTGTGTAGTAGAGATTACTAGCCTGGCACGGCCATCCCCACTACTATATCCATACTACTATATCCATACTACTATATCAACACTTGATTCCTGGCACATATTTGTTTATCTTTACCAGTGGTTTGCAAAAGTAGTAATCAAGTCTTCACACTTTGTTTTAATTTGAAATACCACTGATATTCCATTTATTTATTTTCTAATAAAAATAATATCAAAGCTGTCAAGGTAAGAAACATCTGCCTAGTTGAGGTGATTGACACTGGCAAAGGTGAGTGGAAAATTATAAATTGTAGGTAGGCCTGTTGATATTATTAATAATATTAATAATAATTGTATGCAGCACTTAATAAAGGTCAAATAAATAGGCCTATAAAATAAATACATTTTAAAAAACAGTGAAATTATAATAATATGAGCAATAGATCAATAGATCACAGCAGTTGTGCTGTGTCCTGCATGTCATTGCTCTCATCCATGGCCAAAGCAAAAAACTCGAATTCTGACGCTCTCTCATTCAGCTGGTCATACACGGTGTCCCCCAAATCTTCGGTTCGCCTGGTCATAGTAGGTGCGGAGAGACTCACCGCGTTGAGCGCATCCTTCTTGTCGGGACACACCTCCTCGGCCACAGCAAGCATGCATACTTTAACAAAGTCCCCATCAGTAAACGGCTTTCCATGGGTAGCTAGTAGGTGAGCTACCTTATAGCTAGCTCGGACAGCAGCCTGGTTGATCTGGGTTTGGTGAAGGAATACATTCTGTTGTGCAGCCAGTCCGCATTTCATCCTCCGAATCCTGTCTTCTCTTGTTTGCCCTCGCAAACTAGCATACTCTTTGTGGCATAGTTCGAATTACGTGGGAGCCAATGGGAGCTGAGCTCCCATTCCCTCAGGCTCCCATGAAAGAAGCAAACTTAATTTTCTGTGGAAGTCTCTCAAATACGTCATATATCACCATAATAAGCTTGAATAGCCTATATCACCATATAAATATAAATAAAACTCATTTCATTTCCGATCACCATGCAGCCATAACTTTGTATTGAACGTGTTATTAAACCGCAACATGTACAGCTGTACTTCACCACCACACCACTATGCGCGCAAACTGAAATTTGCAGCCTGCGAAATCGAATGTGAAGTTAAGTCCGAAGAAGACTTGTCCTCTATCTCACAACGATCTTCCTTTGTTTAACAATATATATATAATTATATATATATACAATATATATATAATTTGTTTAACTATATATATATGCAACACCGTGTGTGTGTGTGTGTGCGTGCGTGCGTGCATGCGCGCGCCTGTGTGTGAAAGCTGTGCACTGCAGTGCGCAAAAGTGCGCTGGTCCAGGAGAGCGAGTATGCATTGCTTTTTTTTTTTTTTAAAATAGAGACCCCCATAGGGTCAAATTTATAATTCGAACCCTGCTTTGTGGTGGGTTTCATAGTGACGACGCAGATTATATTCTTTGAAAACCGGCACACTTTCTTTACATACAAGACAAACTGCACGGTCCTTACACTGAACGAAAAAATAATCGGTGGTCCACTGTTGTTTAAAAACTCTGCACTCTCTGTCAGCTTTTTGCTGACCGCTCGCCATTTTGCTGTCCTGAACACTGACAGTTCTCTGCGCGTGCGCTGCCTGTCACTGCTTGATCGCGAGCATCTCATCTCATCTCATTATCTGTAGCCGCTTTATCCTTCTACAGGGTCGCAGGCAAGCTGGAGCCTATCCCAGCTGACTATGGGCGAAAGGCGGGGTACACCCTGGACAAGTCGCCAGGTCATCACAGGGCTGACACATAGACACAGACAACCATTCACACTCACATTCACACCTACGCTCAATTTAGAGTCACCAGTTAACCTAACCTGCATGTCTTTGGACTGTGGGGGAAACCGGAGCACCCGGAGGAAACCCACGCGGACACGGGGAGAACATGCAAACTCCACACAGAAAGGCCCTCGCCGGCCCCGGGGCTCGAACCCAGGACCTTCTTGCTGTGAGGCGACAGCGCTAACCACTACACCACCGTGCCGCCCCGATCGCGAGCATATGACGAAAATTCGGAAAATATGAATAGTTCATTTTATAACTAAATATAAATTTTAATTGATAAAATCAACAAAATACAAGATGCAGACATGTTATTATTTGCCAAAAAGCAATTTTAAAAAATAGGCCATGACCACTTTTGGGGATTGCCTCATAGGGCCGGTTCAAGTGATGGGGGGCAGAGGGGCTGGGGGGCCGGTCAAAGGGGTGTGGCGGGCCGGATCTGGCCCGCGGGCCGTAGTTTGGTGACCCCTGAGGTAGATGATTGCGTCCTCTACTCCAAGATGAGGCTGGTAGGCAAACTGAAGGGGGTCAAGAAGTGGTTGGACCATAGGCCGGATCTGCTCCAGGATGAGTCTCTCAAAGGTCTTCATAATGTGTGATGTCAATGCCACGGGCCTGTAGTCTTTGAGGTCACTGGGACGCGGCTTCTTTGGTACAGGGACGAGGCATGACGTCTTCCACAGCATGGGGACCCTCTGAAGATCTAGGCTCATGTTGAAGACATGCTGAAGTACTCCACTTAGCTGGAGGGCACAGGTCTTCAGGGCCCTGGGGCTAACACCATCCGGGCCTCCTGATTTTCCTGCATGGAGTCTCTTCAGCTGTCTTCTCACTTGCTCCTCGCTGATGATCGGCGTGGGGGTGATGGGTGGGGGAGGGATGAAGGTGTTTCTGGGGGGGGGGTGCTCAGCCAGGGGGTCTGTTGAGGAGGTGCGAGTGAGGTCATGAAATGGGGATGAGGTTGGGCAAGAAGAGGCGGGGGAGGGGAGAGAATGTAAAGTGTGTGGTTGTAGCCATCCCGCAGAAGAGTGGTGGTGGTGGGTTGGGGTCACGCCATCGAATCTGTTAAAGTAGAGATTCATCCCATTCGCCCTTTCCACATTGCCATCCACTCCTTCACTGTTGGTTGGCTTGTAACCAGTGATGGTCTTCATTCCATTCCACACCTCTCTCATGTTGTTCTGTTGGAGTTTCCACTCCAATTTCCTCCTGTACTTATCCTTGGCCTCCCTGATCGTTGCTCTCAGTTCACGCTGTACTCCTCGCACCTCCTCCTTGTTGCCGGCTCTGAAAGCCCTCTTCTCATTTAAGAGGGCTTTGATGTCCTTCATTACCCACGGCTTGTTGTTGGGGTAACAGCTGACAGTCCTAGCTGGGACAATGGTGTCCACACAGAAGTTGATGTATCCCGTGATGCACTCTGTGAGCCCATCAATGTCGTCTCCATGGGGCTCACACAGTGTCTGCCAGTCTGTCACCTCGAAGCATCCCTGCAGTGTCTCGTTGGCCTCGTCTGTCCATCTCCTCACTATCTTTGATGTGGTGGGCAGTCTTTTCACCAGAGGCACATAAATCAGGTAAATCAGGTAAATCAGGTTGTGGTCTGACCTGCCCAGTGGGGGGAGGGGGGAAGAGCTGTAAGCCTCTTTAACATTAGCATACAGCAGGTCTATTGTTCTTCCCTCTCTGGTAGGACAGTTCACAAATTGGGTGAAAGTGGAAAGTGTTTTGTCCAAATTAACATGATTAAAGTCACCTGAGATAGCAATGAATGCACTCAGGTGTTGAGTCTGTAGCCGGGCTATTGCAGAGTGAATAGTGTTACAAGCAGTGTTTGGGTTTGCAGAGGGGGGAACATAAACAGCCACCATGATAACATTAGAAAACTCCCTGGGCAGATAATATGGACGAAGTCCGACAGCACACAGTTCAACATCCGGGCTGCAGATGCGCCCCTTCATGGTGATGTGAGCTGGGTTACACCACTGGTTGTTCACGAGAACAGCAAGCCCTCCCCCTTTGCGCTTACCGCTCCTGGTGCAGTCTCTGTCCGCACGCACTGTGTGAAAGCCCTTGATTGTAGCGTTGTCATCGGGAACATCCTGGTGCAGCCATGTCTAAATATATTATCCATTATATGGTTCCAGTGCCCTCCATGAAAAGAAAATGCAGCTTACTGACAGGTACAAAGCATTGACACTGAAGACTCTTTCTCTATAAATGTTAAAGAACTGTCTTCTTTCAGTAAACACCATTTCAATGAGTATTTCTTTTTCTTTGTTAAATCACAGCACAAGGTTGTATGATGTGGAATGTCTGTCATACAGGTCCCTGTGCTTTGATGGAAAACTACTCAATACCTTGTAACCAATCCGATTTGAGAATTCAACAGCGCTGTAGTGCCGTAGAGGAGCTCAAGTGAACTCAAGTGAACCTGTATATCCATGTCACGCTATAAAAATGGCAGGTTATAAAATTAAATCTAAAATTTACAGGCAAGCTTGTACTATTCATCCGCTCCACTTTCTAAACACTTTTCCTAAACCCTGAAGGCATTTTTGAAGACTTTCTCCTTTAATGGCATTTCTTGTGTTCATCACCACTGCAGGTGCGTGATGATTAAAGGAAGCCAGGTTTTACGTGACAACCATTTTTCCAGGCATGGTGAAAATATTACGCTGAGATTTGACTGTGATCTGAGAGAAGCTTCTGAGTTTTAGGACAGTCAATCATCTGGCTTGTGTCAAATAAATCCTGGATTTCCTGCTCCAAATCTCCACACGACACTGGCCAAGAGAAGCATTTCTGTGTGTCTCTATGTGTGAAGACTGAACTATTTGCAAAGTTTGCCAGGACAAGATGCCCATGAGGTGCTGTTCTGTTTCACTCAAGGCCTCTTTGAAGAAGCACACGTTAGGTTTTTTTTTCCCCTTTCTGATTTTGTTTTGGTCCGTCTTCTACCATTCTAGCCTGAGTCCTCTTCAAGACCTTTACAGCTGTGTCTCATTTCATTCTTTGCCTGTAGATAAAACTGGAAACTGAAAAAGACCTCGGTGTCTAATGAAGTCCATTGTCATATGTATACCAGCCTGGGATTTCCAGCAAGCTGCCGAAAGTCACATCTTTTCCTGTCCTACATTCCAAAACTGTCCTGGCAAGTGGACTGCTACGACACCTGCTTCTGATTGTACTCGCCTCAGACAAGTGATTTTCTGGAACAAAGCACATCCGGTCCTGAAAATCAGCTCTGAACTGTCCGTAGTTTTTGAACACCAAACTATTTGGGAGCATGTGTTTCTTCTCAATGATCTGATGTTCATAGTCCCTCTTTGGAGAGCCACAGACAGACAGACAGACAGACAGACAGAAAGCTGGTTCTCAGTTCCAGCCCAGTCTCCACATTATAGCTGTAGTCTCAGGACTGATTATATTATATTGTGGTCCCTTGTAAGCATTGTATGGCTGCTTCCATCAGTGCAGTGGTGCTTATAAACCACTGATAGCTGGCAATAAACCTTAACTTTAAAAGTCTAATGGTGTGTTGATATACTTTATTCTCTTCAACATGGTTTTCGCTAAACCAGCGCACCTGAAATAAACATCAACTGAACGTCAAGACACCTCTTGAGGAAGGCATAACCCAAACAGTGGTGAAGTTCGTATTCCAGAGGACTTCTTGGTCATTATCTAACATGAGAACTGGAGGTGTAGTAAAAGAAATATAGCTATTTTTATACCATATTGTGCTGTGTTGTGGTGCAGGAGCTAAAATTTGGATCTGGGGGTAGTGTGCCTTAAAATCCTGGGTTCTTTAAAAAGCTAGACTGCCTTTCAGATTTTTCAAGTGTAGCTCATAAAAAGAATTTTCCCCGACACCCAGTTATTTTTGTTTAGTGGACCGAAAGCTACTGAATTCGAATCACAGACTTCCAATTTTATGAGATTTTTTAATAGAATAATTAATGAATTTAGGGCCATGTGGCCCTAAATTCTCCACTATTTGTTCCTGCTTCACCATGACCCAATTCAAGATACTACGTCATGCAGCACGTGATGGGCTTTCCCCATTCGCGCAAGGCATTGTGGGATACAAATTTGAAACAGGAGAGGGAAATGGACGACATGAGTGTGTGAATGAAACGTGAAAGACCGACTATAGTAACAGAAAGTGAGAAGAAAAGACGTTATGTTGCGAAGGAAAGGAAACGCAGGACCAAACTAATAAATATCGGCGGTCAGCGAGCACCTCGGTGTGATCAGCTGTTTGTTTAGCGACAGAATGATGTAACCGTCAGTGCACGGTCAATGGTAAACCTGTAGATGGCAGTAATGCAACACTATGGTTGCACGGTGGCACGGTGGTGTCGTGGTTAGCACTGTCGCCTCACAGCAAAAAGGTTCTGGGTTCGAGCCCAGCGGCCGACAGGGGCCTTTCTGTGTGGAGTTTGCATGTTCTCCCCGTGTCTGCGTGGGTTTCCTCCACAGTTCAAAGACATGCAGTTAGGTTAGCATAGGACGGCCTTGGGATGAAGTGCCCAAGAGTGGCGGCGCGTACGTATGCAGCGGCTTTGCTCTCCTGTGATGAACTAAATTTCGTTGTACATTTGTGCAGTGACAATAAAGGCATTCTATTCTATTCTGTGGATGCCAGCTGCCGTAAAACCCAAAAGAAGAAGGTAAACCTGTGCATGCGCACACGGACTTCCTTTGTCTGCTCGATTGTGCGAAGCGAGCGATTCCATGCACGTTATTTGCTCAGGAATCCCCTCAAATGAAATAACTTCCCAGCACCAGAATTGGCTGGTTTTTTTTTGTGAGATATTACAGAAATAAACATATATCACAATGACCAAATTTCAGAGGGAACTACATTTCACTGATTTTATGAAATCGAAAGGCCGTCTCACTTTCAAAGAGTTCTTTGAAACAAAGCTATGACTCAGGAACTACAATTTGCTGTGATTGCACCAATGTGTGAAAAACACTACGTTGGCAAGACTTTTAACCGTTATTAACCTCCCATAATTTGTGTTGAAAAATCAACCAATGAAGTAAGAATTACTGATATGATTTGGTGTAAAAAGCTGTATTCGTTTAGCCAAAGTTAAAAACCTTTTTTTTCTTCTTCAATATGTATGTGTAGGAATTAGACTTTCTAATCCGATCCCACTTTGCCACACAGCAGAGTTTCCAAAGGGCAATCAACGCGAAACGTTTACCACAGTGACACTTATTATTTAGTCAAGGCAATTCTATTATCATATCCTTTGCTTAGATTGGGGATTGAAGTGCCTTCGGAAACAATTTCAATTTAATTGATGAAATATGTGAGCCACTCATAATCAGCAGATTCAGTGCTCTGTAATTAGCGTGCGAGCCGAGAGACTTTGCCTGCTAATTTGGGTCTGTACTTCACTGAAATCGACTGTGGGAACATCATCCCTTGAAGATTGAAGAAGGTGTTTATGACATAGCTGTAATCAGGAGAGCTTGGTCTGACATGCTAACAGGAAATGCCTTGTTTTCTTCAGTGTCATTAAAGTGGTTTGTACGGCCACTTACAATTTTCTCAAATTTTTTTCATATCTCAAGATATACCAGGCCCACAGAGCTCAATTAGCATGAGTAAAATCTAGTGTTACAAAATTACATATTCATCAGGTCATACAGTTCTGTCTCCTTAATAGTAGGCTTGACAGCGCACCTCTGCGCTGATGAATCTCCCATACGTTTGTATGGGAGAACAGCATGTTTTCGTTTGGCCTTTAAAGACGTTTAAAAGTGTTTAATCTACATAAAACTAGCATCGACTCAAGAATTAACTCAATTCAATTAAATTCAATCTTTATTTCAGACTCACAACATAGAAAAATAAAATCATCTAATGAAAAAAATCATACATAACACATTTACGGAATATATTGTTAATTTTGTGCGGCGTTGTGATGAGCTTTTACTTTAAACGTTTTATAACGTTGTGTAATGCAATACACCAAATTCACAAGCGCTGCCATCTTGGGATTTTTAGCGATATTCGTGTCTGGTCCATGTGTTTTGTTGTTTTTGTTTCCAGCTCACCGTTGGTTCAATCAGCTTGAAACTCATGATTTCCACCTAGTGGTCGAATCTCTCATGTTGACTTGATTTTCCAATAAAATTGGCTGAACACTTTGCTGTCTAGTACCCGCGAAAGATCGGATCACTGAAGTAAATTTTGTATCCTTCCTAAAAATCAATGATTTTTACCTCCGCCAAGGAGGTTATGTTTTCCGGTAGCGTTGGTTTGTCTGTTAGCAACATTACGGAAAAAGTAATGAACGGATTGCTCTGAAATTTTTTCCAGAGGTGTGACTGGGCACAAGTAACAATCCGTTAAATTTTGGCGGTGATCCGGATCACCTTCTGGATTCTGGATTTTTTTAAAGGATTCTTGGCAGAGGTCTGCGCTCTCTGAGTGCTTTTCTAGTCCTTATATTTATTTTTCATGGAGAAAAAATGAGAAGGTGTATAAATATCAGTAATACTGTTTTGAAGAGAAGGAACAAAAGTTTAACCCTCTTATACACAGCACAATTGGGCACCACTGTCATTAGCAGGGGCGATTTCTCAGAGACAACAAGGGAAGCCGAGCTTCCCCTAAAATTCTCTCCCCAAACTGCGGCATCTACGACGTTGAATTCTCATTAAAACAATAACTTGCATAACATAATATATGCCCAAGATTGTATTTACGTTCATAACTATCCTGTAACTTATTTGAGTGATGTCTGACGCACTTGCAGTTCGCTACGAGAATCACCTTTGCTGCCAGGCTGTAACCAGCGTTGCCAGATACTGCTGACGTTTTCCAGCCAAAATATGTTCAAAACCCGCCAAAATGCACTTAAAACTGCCCAATCTGGCAACACTGGCTGTAACCTTTCTTATTTCAATGGGCTCTATGGCTGGCAGCTGGGTATCCGTTGCAGTCTATGAGAGGGCTCTGAACAGCCAATTTCGGCTAGTTGTTATTGGTTAAAATCGACAAAATCGTCACTTCCAGGGAAGCCGTGCTTCTCTGGGACTAAACGAGACAGTGGGAGGGGCAAGAAGCCGGGCTGATGAAGGATTATTGGAGGTAGTGTTTGAAAGACATGAGGAGGGCGGGCTCTGTACTTCGGCGTCGGCGAGGAACACGGAAGCATGATCAGTCAGTCCCCAGTGGATGTCAAGAAAGTGTAGTCGTGTGCCAAAGTGCTGTCTGACTTTCTTTTCATATAAACGTTTCTTCTCATTGATGTCTCTGTACATTACTCTGTAAATAAATGTAAATATTACTCGTTGTGCTCCGTTAACTTTCATCCATTCTATCAGTTTGATCATTCGCGAATTCACTCATTTATTTCATTTGTAGTTCAATCTGGTTGTAGGCTAGCTTGAGCCTTATTGGGATCTGCAGTGCTAGCTGCTAACAGAAATTGGTGAAGTCTCTGGAAAGCACAACCAGCTAGTATGACAGGGTCACTGACCATTTTCTGGAAAAGGAGCGGAGGGCAGAATTTGTGTATAGTGTGCATCATATAATGTTCATGAATCTGAAGTGTGTATATTGTTCAGTAATATTAACCTTCATCCTACCAAGTGGGGTCCACCTGGACCCCGCACCTATATGTTTGTTTGCCATTTTAAAAATATGTGACATACTGCCTCACTGTTTTATGAATTTGTCGGAATTTATGTCTTAATTAAAACACTAAAGCACCGGAAGATCAGCTTTTAGCATTGTGAAGGTATAATTAATTTGTTACTGGGGTCCAACCGGACCCCAGAGTAAAGTTTATCTGTCTTTCATTTTATAATTGAATAGCACACTGAAAGTTAACTTCTTTTATTTCTTTTATGTTCCATAATGAAACTACCAAGGCATTCCTTCTTGGGGTCCGTGTGGACCCCACTGCTGCAATAAGCACAGGCTGCAAAACAAAAGCCCTAAATTATTTTACAATTACTTTTTTGTTTTAAATTCTGTAAGAAAAGACCTAAGTTGTAATCCAGAATGTTTTACAGCTGCATGAGCTGCAAAAATCATGTATATAATGCCAATTTTTTTTGTGGCGCTATAATTTGCTACATGTATGCTAGTTATTGCAATATTATTGCAATGTTATTGCATTTATAATACATCATTGATATTCAGCCATAGTGGATTTTGTTCTTCAATAAAGTTATGTCTGTTTGCTGCATTGAATTGGTTCTTACTGCATTGATTTCAAGGTATTCCCTCCTGGGGTCCATACGGACCCCGCCTGGTAGTTTGTGTATGTAAAATTGGCTGGTCGGATGAAGGTTAAGTGTGTTCTTTATGCCTTGGGCCCTTTAGTGTATTGCTGTTATTAATACAAGATGTTCTGAACAAAACTTATCTGGTGATTTTGTCTTTATAAGCTTTAATTTTAAAGAAAAGTATTGGGGTCCAAACGGACCCCACATGGTAAGATTAAGGTGTAAAATAGCATGGTAGGATGAGGGTTAAGAGAATGGTGGGCTCTGTGTTATAGGTTATACCTGGGTATAATATTCAAGGTTCTGTGTGTTGCATAGCCTACCTGGTTATGAATTTCCAGACTGTGTTACAGAAGATGTTCAAGGATGTGTTGCACAGCTGGGTGTTGTGTTAAAGACTCTGTGTTGCATATCAGGGTATGATGTTCAAGGCTCTTCGTTGAATAGCCAGTGATTTTTGGATGTTTGATATTTTTGATTAAGGATATGAGGCACTAGCCTGGCAAGCCAGACTATAACATGAAATGTACAAGCAAAAATACTTTCTGCCACTAGGTAGGGTTGTCTAGTTCTCATCTCATCTCATCTCATTATCTGTAGCCGCTTTATCCTGTCCTACAGGGTCGCAGGCAAGCTGGAGCCTATCCCAGCTGACTACGGGCGAAAGGCGGGGTACACCCTGGACAAGTCGCCAGGTCATCACAGGGCTGGGTTGTCTAGTTCACTATGCTAATGGGGCACACCTTTCTATGCTTTGATATCCGGCCTACAGGTTTTACGATGAATGCGTAAAATGGGCTTCCCCTGTTTTAAAAACCAGCAGCCGCTACTGGTCATTAGGCATGCTTGGGGTCCACAATTTAAAGTGAACATACCCGCTAAATTCTGGCTTTTATGTTTAAACACAAAGGATGGACAAATTTAATTGCTGTATTACTTTTAAACCTTCTGAAGTCTTTATCTGTAATTCGTACCCTGATACTCAAAACTCTAAATCTCTTTATTTTTGGCTTTTTGGTCTGTTAATTTCTGATTGAGGGTTTTTCTCATAAATGTAAAATTAAACCAAAGGAAAATGGTTGCTGGTTTGTGACCGGGGCAACGGACAGAAATGGAAATTTTATAAAACACTGGATTTTCAAATGCTCATAACTTTGTTTTTGAGACATATTTACAAAATTAAACAAGTTTTCAATTCAGATCTTCACCCTCTTTAATTTGATACATTACACACGATGACAACCTCTTTAAAAATGGCCTGTCATTGCTATTAATAATTTTTTTTCTTTTCTGAAGACTGCTTTAAAGTACATATCACGGGTAAATTCAGGAGCAAGATCAATGTAATTCTCCTATTTTATATTAAACTTTGGTCAAATATCTGTCACATTTTGCATTTTGTGCAATTTTTTTACCTTGCGCAATACCAGAAAAATTCAATTGAAATCAAGCCATTTGAGGTGAATTGGTCCGCCTCTGAAAAAACTTGCCGTTTGGATTTCCCGGGAAACATTGATTTTCGTGACGTCGCGTGCGGGACGCCTCCCTCTGAATCCTACATCAGTGCTGGTTTGTTTATGAGAAAACGACCTGGTGGTTTTCTGCAAATTTCTTCAACGTTATCGCGTAATTATTAAAATGGTTAACAGATGTATCGTAGGAGGGTGTAGCAACACCAATCTTGATGGGATTAGTACTCATCGTTTTCCAAAAGACCGGACAATGAGAGAGAAATGGGAGCGCTTGGTCTACACAGGCTGTGCACTGAAACTGTGCAAAGCTCTCGTAGCCTGCTGGTGCTTCCGCAGGTAACGTCACGAATCTGGCTCCAGACTCCCTTGGGATTTTTCCAGACGCGTTCTGTTTTATTTTTTTCTGCTGTAGACAGACAGCCTTGTGCAAAATTACCCTTCTGGATGAGTGTGTAAAGGGACATACTTTCATATAAAAAAAACCGAAATTGGTCCAGAATAAACACTTTAAAGTCACAGTGTGCTGTATTGACACATGATCGTATCTGATTTTTGTACTCAGAATGTAATTGTAATTCATCTCATCTCATCTCATTATCTCTAGCCGCTTTATCCTGTTCTACAGGGTCGCAGGCAAACTGGAGCCTATCCCAGCTGACTACGGGCGAAAGGCGGGGTACACCCTGGACAAGTCGCCAGGTCATCACAGGGCTGACACATAGACACAGACAACCATTCACACTCACATTCACACCTACGCTCAATTTAGAGTCACCAGTTAACCTAACCTGCATGTCTTTGGACTGTGGGGGAAACCGGAGCACCCGGAGGAAACCCACGCGGACACGGGGAGAACATGCAAACTCCACACAGAAAGGCCCTCGCCGGCCACGGGGCTCGAACCCGGACCTTCTTGCTGTGAGGCGACAGCGCTAACCACTACACCACCGTGCCGCCGTAATTGTAATTGTGATGTGTAATTCTTTGCAAATTAGCTAAAATGTTTTGCTGGTAGGGCAGCATGGTGTTGTAGTGGTTAGCACTGTTGCCTCACAGCAAGAAGGTCCTGGGTTTGAGCCCAGTGGCTGACGAGGGCCTTTCTGTGTGGAGTTTGTATGTTCTCCCTGTGTCTGCTTGGGTTTGCTCTGGTTTCCCCCACAGTCCAAAGACATGCTAATGACTAAGTTAGGCTAATTGGTGGCTCTAAATTCACCATAGGTGTGAATGTGAGTGTGAATGGTTGTGTGTCAGCCCTATGATGATCTGGTGACTTGTTCAGGGTGTACCCCGCCTCTCACCCATAGTCAGCTGGGATAGGCTCCAGATTGCTTGTGACCCTGCACAGGATAAGCGGCTACAGATAATGAATGGATGGATAACCAGAGGTGGATCCAACTTCATTACTTAAGTTAAAGTACTGAAGTACTTGTTTTTAAAAATAATTGAGTATTAAAAGTACATTTTCTGTCAACACATTGTTGTATATATTATTGCCACAACGCTTACAAAACCTAATGCAGTTACCAAAGACAGAAATGTGAATTCACAAAATGAACACATGCTGTGCCATCATGGTGGTTTAACATTAAGCTAGCTAGTCAGTGAAACTCCATCTGATGCTAGCAAACTCTTTTCAAACTTGAAATCATATTGGGTAGCTAACGCTACTAGAAAAGAAAGATTTCTACATTCTGTTTATTTGGCAAGATTATGTTAAAACATATTTCTGAAAGGACTTCAGATAAATTAACGTAATTCATGTTAGTGTAACTCCGTGTTTACATGCTAACTAACAGTGTCCAAGTTAACTTGCTATGTGTTAATGTTAGCTGTGGACAAGGCTACGGCAACTTGGCGGGCAAATCCATAGAAAGTAATTTGACTAACCAGACTGCATAGCTATTGCAATGTTATTGCTAGCTCTAAAAGCACAGATAACTTCATTGCAAGCTTTCTCTTGGAGTAAAATATTTATCTCAATATGCTCCCGCAGGTTGGACGGCGAGTTTTTGTAGGCCGTGATGTGGTTCATTTTTGGCAAACAAAGCAAACATTTAAAACAAAACGAATCTTTAATCCTTTCAGAAAACTGAAACACGGGTTCATGGGCATTCCCCAGAAAAACCACCTCCTTCCATTCTGCCATCAACTGATCGTGTTCAAATAACGCTGCTGAGAAATAACTGAACTTGATTTTATCCAGTCTATGGACGCGACGTGACCCGAGTGATTACTGATAGACTGTCTCAGTGTCACCTGCGAAAAAACCAATCATGTTTAAGAAAAAAAAAACCCATCCACTTTCAAAGCCGCTTCATAGTAATGAGTAACGAGGACCTTGATAGAAATGTAGTGGAGTGAAAAGTACGATATTTGCCTTAAGTTAAAGTCATACGGTAAGTTTCCAAAAAAAAATACTCAAGTAAAGTACAGATACTCAAAAAGTCTACTTAAGTACAGCACTCAAGTAAATGTACTTCGTTACTGTCCACCTCTGTGGATAACTGTAGTAATGGTGGCTTGTGATGGTAACAAAATTAGAAAAACTAGTAACTGCTTTAAAAACCACCAGTTTACTGAGCCTTGTTGCGAGTTAAATGAATACTTTTGCATATTTCTAAAACACAAACAGTGCTGTGCAAAAGTCTTAGGCACATGTAAAGAAATGCTGTAGACTGAAAACAGTTTAAAAGAGCAGTAAGCCATAATAAATGAAACAAAGTCAGTATTTGGTGTGAGATGGATGGATGTTTTGCCCGTCTTGGACATGACTTGTACATGAGCGTTTCTTATTAGATCCCAAATTTAAAAACCGAACAGAACTCAGTGCTTTTTGCTCCTCTAATCTGTAGATCTGCACCATGTATCATTTCAGCGCATCATACTTTTGATACTGAAGACAGTAAACAAACCAGTCTGTCTCATCCACCCCCTTCCCTAAGTTGTTGCTATCATACTGCTAACGTACTGATCACGTTTGCATTACATTGTAAATACAGTTATTACAATTTGTGCAATATCTGTTTGCACTCTTTTAAACTTACTTTATTTTGTATTTTATTTATATTCTTTTTTTATTGCTGCTGTTCTCTCTGAGTGCTACCAAAGCTTTTTTGTATAAAAACAATGACAAGAAAGTCTTCTCTATCTATCTATCTATCTATCTATCTATCTATCTATCTATCTATCTATCTATCTATCTATCTATCTATCTATCTATCTATCTATCTATCTATCTATCTATCTATCCTCTGTGATCATTTTAGGTTAGCTGAAAGTTTTGATGTGGATCTAGAAACTTCTGATTCAAAGAACTGGTTCAAGCTATCAAGGTCTCTTGGTGTTCTGAAAAGGTTTATTATAGAACATGTAGACGTTCTTATAATGGAGGTAATTTATCTAACTGATAGTTCAAAAGAGCATTTACTTACAAAAAGAGTGGTATGAAAATCATGAAAATCCAGTTAGTTCGAGAAAAAAAATGGTCTCCTCTGTGTGCAGATTTACTTATAAAGTTTGATAAGGGGGCGGCACGGTGGTGTAGTGGTTAGCACTGTCGCCTCACAGCAAGAAGGTCCGGGTTCGAGCCCCGTGGCCGGCGAGGGCCTTTCTGTGCGGAGTTTGCATGTTCTCCCCGTGTCCGCGTGGGTTTCCTCCGGGTGCTCTGGTTTCCCCCACAGTCCAAAGACATGCAGGTTAGGTTAACTGGTGACTCTAAACTGACCGTAGGTGTGAATGTGAGTGTGAATGGTTGTCTGTGTCTATGTGTCAGCCCTGTGATGACCTGGCGACTTGTCCAGGGTGTACCCCGCCTTTCGCCCGTAGTCAGCTGGGATAGGCTCCAGCTTGCCTGCGACCCTGTAGAACAGGATAAAGCGGCTAGAGATAATGAGATGAGATGAGTTTGATAAGGGTTGAGTTACTGCAATTTTCTATACAAATAACATTGCCAATTTAAATTGCTTGTTTATTTCAGTTATGAACAAAAATTTGGTGACAATTTTATGAAACTGTAATTTCAGATTCATGACTTGAAAGAAAGCAATCCGTATACTGTACTAAGACAAATAAGATTTAGCTATACAATTAGGACAAAAGAAATGGCACCATATAAAAGGAGGAAGTGTGTGTGTGTGTGTGTGTGGGTGTTTTATAGCTGCAAGCTGCACTGGCTGAACTGCTTTATTGGAAGATTTAGTACATTCTGCTTTTAGGAAGACATCTTTCACTGCTTTTTTTTCTGTAAGCCTTATCTTTTATGGAGTTTTATGGGTGATTGCAAAAAAAAATATAAATCAGCATTACAGAAAATTTTTGGAAATCTGCAGTTCGGCTTATATTTTTACATTTTTCTTAGTTATGTCTAAGAATGCCTGCGCTAATGTTTCCAGTATATTACCTTTGACTGCTGTGAATCAAACCATCATTATCCGAAGTAGGAATGTTATTTTTGGCCCGTTAGTGTAGCATAGGCTTCTTAGAACCTGTCGAATATTTACTGAACACATACATGTCAACCTTTGGCCAATCAAACCTGTATAACCAACCTCCAAAATCCGTATTTCCCTTATAAAATCAGTATAAGATGAAAATTAAAATAATTTACCTAAAATTTGAATGATAATTAACAATGATATATCCCAGTTACTTTTTATTCAATATTAATAACAATAAACCTTCAGAATGAATACAAAGTATTTTTACAGTCTCACCTGTGAAAGGTAATCCCATGTGATCTTGTTTGGACGGTAAACCTGTTGGTACAGTTAAACGCAGCACATGAATGAGGCATCTTTATTCTCGGCTACTGTATACCAGAGACGGCTGAAGAATCTCCACTTTGCCACATCCAATATGGCGGCGAGGATGACGTATGATTCTACGCAGAAGGCGGCGTCTATGTTTATATGTCTATGACTTCACGGTTGGCGGGATTCTCGCAATGCGGTGTGCGCATGATCAAAAGTGGAACGAAGTCTCGCTACCACAAGATAACGCGCGATTTCATAAGACTCTTTACTGGCTGTCTGTGGTGTACAGTACGTTTATCATCGTGGGAATTGATTATAGCTCTAAATAAATATTGAAGTTTTTTTTAAAGAATCCGTATAACTTTATTTATACCCCCGTATACTACGTTTATTGAATCAAATCCGTATAAAATACGGACATTCCGTATAGGTTGACATGTATGAGAACAGTCTAATTATGTTCTCTGTTAGTTGGGTTGCAACCACTTACGGTCAGAAAGATTCACAAATCAAAAGCAGCATTGTTTTTTTTTTTAAATTATCTTCTCTGAGATATCTACAGTACAAGTCAAAAGTTTGTACACCCCAGTCTACTCATTCATATGTTTTTTGTATTTTGATTCTGTATTTTCTACATTGTAGAACAATAATGAAGGCGTCAAAACTATGAAATAACACCTGGAACATATATGTAATTATGTGGTAAACAAAAAACAAAATATGTTTCATATTTTAGATTCTTCAAAGTATCCAGCATTTACCTTGATGACGCTTTGCACGCTATTGGCATTATCTTAACCAGCTTCATGAGGTTACTTACTTACTTACTTACTGTCTGTGATGCCTGCTGGCATGTAGGGCAGCAACAAAGGATGACCACTTTTGTCTGTCCTGGGCCAATTTCTGTACTGTGCCCCAAGTGTGGTTCAGAGTCTTCATTTCTGACTCTACCGTGCGTTGCCGGGTGTTCTTGGGTCGCCCTGTCTTACACCATCCTTCTGGTGTCCAGTGTAGAGCAGTATGTGTGATGTTATCTTGTTCTCTTTGAAGGATGTGTCTGATCCATCTCCATCGCCTTCGCATGATGATGGTTTCCATGCCATCCTGATTATACTGAGCGAGTAGTTCTTGCTTAGAGATGGTTCTTGGTCAGAAGATTCGTAGAATTCGACAGAGATTCGTGGTGTGGAATGCTGAGAGTTTGGAAATGTCACACTCAGTCATCCTCCAGCATTCTGAACCGTACAGAAGTGTAGATAGAACACAGCTCTTGTACAACCTCAGCTTAGTGTTATATTGTGGTGACCACCATACATTATTCAACATTACGAAGGCGTTTCTGGCTTTGATGAAGCTTCATGAGGTCGTCACCCGGAATGCTTTACAGTTAACAGGTGTGTCTCGTCAAAAGTTAATTAGTGGACGAGTTTCTTGCCTTCTTAATGCGTTTGAGATCAAACAGGAAATAGTAAATGATATAAATACAGTAAATAACCCTATTCCACACCACAACTGGAGTAATCCATACATATTATGTCAAGAACCGCTCAACTAAATAAAGAGAAACGACATCCATCATTACTTTAAGATATGAAGCGACTTTTAATTATTAACAGTAAAGAAAAAAAACATTGAATTAGATAATATATCCAAACTTTTGGCTGATACTGTAGATCTAAAAAGGACAAACTTACTTGACCCTGACTCTTTGCAGTAAAACAGGGGGATTGGTGTTTTGCTAGCTGTGCAGATGTGAATGTGTGGTGCTGATAAAATAAGCACAGATAACGCTTTCCTTATTCAACAATCCGTCTTATCAGCATTCTGAGACTTTTCTAGATGATTTATTTGGTTTGCTGACTTCCGGAACTTTGTGACAAAGCAGTTTGTTTTGAACGACTCAGGAGCTCCCAGTCCTTTAATTATTCAATACCGAGGGTTATTATTATTGTTTGTTGCTGTTGTTGTTTTATATTCATAAAACACTCAAACATTGAGTTTGATAGTCCTGTGGTTCCTGTTTGTAATGCTCTTGCTGCTGGTTCGTTCACGTTCCATTATTTCTGACCCAATGGGTTTTGTACAAGGTGTACTGATATACGTCATTTGAATCTTTTCAGCTTGGGCCTTTCTCTTATCTTTAAATAGCTAACTATTTCTGCTTTCTTCTGCTTGCTTTTTTTTTTAAACAGGGATTCCTGCATCGCCTCAACCAATACGCTGTGACTAAAATTGATAAGAACATCACAGAAGAGATGGTTAAGGTGAGTTTGCGAATTAAACCATGATGTTTTTTGACTTCCTAAATTTGTAAGAGGTCTTTTTTTTTCTTTTTTTTAAAGCTAGTCTCCAACATTAACCTTCATCCTACCAAGTGGGGTCCATCTGGACCCCGCACCTATATGTTTGTTTGCCATTTTAAAAATATGTGACGTACTGCCTCACCGTTTTATGAATTTGTCGGAATTTATGTCTTAATTAAAACACTAAAGCACCGGAAGATCAGCTTTTTGCATTGTGAAGGTATAATTAATTTGTTACTGGGGTCCAACCGGACCCCAGAGTAAAGTTTATGTCTTTCATTTTATAATTGAATAGCACACTGAAAGTTAACTTCTTTTATTTATTTTATGTTCCATAATGAAACTACCAAGGCATTCCTTCTTGGGGTCCGTGTGGACCCCACTGCTGCAATAAGCACAGGCTGCAAAACAAAAGCCCGAAATTATTTTACAATTACTTTTTTGTTTTAAATTCTGTAAGAAAAGACCTAAGTTGTAATCCAGAATGTTTTACAGCTGCATGAGCTGCAAAAATCATGTATATAATGCCAATTTTTTTTGTGGCGCTATAATTTGCTACATGTATGCTAGTTATTGCAATATTATTGCAATGTTATTGCATTTATAATACATCATTGATATTCAGCCATAGTGGATTTTGTTCTTCAATAAAGTTATGTCTGTTTGCTGCATTGAATTGGTTCTTACTGCATTGATTTCAAGGTATTCCCTCCTGGGGTCCATACGGACCCTGCCTGGTAGTTTGTGTATGTAAAATTGGCTGGTAGGATGAAGGTTAAGTGTGTTCTTTATGCCTTGGGCCCTTTAGTGTATTGCTGTTATTAATACAAGATGTTCTGAACAAAACTTATCTGGTGATTTTGTCTTTATAAGCTTTAATTTTAAAGTATTGGGGTCCAAACGGACCCCACATGGTAAGATTAAGGTGTAAAATAGCATGGTAGGATGAGGGTTAATGGTGCTGTCAATGCATTCCAGTAAAACACTTCAAATTGCAATCAAATCCAGCTGAAAATTGTACGATTTTGCATGAAGGTGGAATGGCGGGACGACACAGGAAGCAGCTGGGGTTTATTTTAGCTGGGGGAGGCTGATGAGGAAAAGAATTTGTCGTAAGGCCATGGCTTAAAGTGTTAGTGACGCACAGCGCTTGCTTACCCTGAGACATAAACATGGAATCCGTGTGTCCTGCTTGTTTTGTGAGCATCTGATTTGGAGGATGTGGTGTGTGTGAAGCTGTGGGTCACATGGAGGTTATGTTTATCGACGATCCGCTGTAGAAAGCAGGAGATACTCTGTATGATCTCTGATTCTTAGGTTCATGCTCCTTCTACTTCATTCTGCATGACTGTACAGAATAATCAAGAAAAAGTTTATAAAATGCTCGCCTTCCAACACGTTCACACACATATATGCTGTTTTGTATTATCATTAAATCTTAGCTATTCTCGCTCTCCTTTTGCATCATGATCATTATATAAGTGTTGCAAAGGGTTTTTTTCATCTGTTTGTGGTTTATCTTTCCTGCTTTTTGTCTTTTTTGTCATTGCTCTTTTATTTCTATTATCTCAGTTGTTCTATTTTTATATCTCTTTATTTCTTGTCTTGTCCTTCATTCTTGTAAGATAAGATAAGATAAGATAAGATAAGATAAGATAAGATAAGATAAGATAAGATAAGATAAGATAAGATAAGATAAGAAGCCTTTATTTATCACGCATACACTCGAGCACAGGCTTAAGCACAGTGAAATTTGTCCTCTGCATTTAACCCATCTGAAGCAGTGAACACACACATGCACACACAAGTAAGCAGTGAGCACACACACAGACCCAGAGCAGTGGGCAGCGCCCGGGGAGCAGTTGGGGCTCAGGTGCCTTGCTCAAGAGCACTTCAGGCCAACCTTCAGGCCATGGCTGCCCCATGTTAACCTAACGCATGTCTTTGTAGCCTCTATGCAAACAAATAAACAAATAAATAAAAAGGGGGGAGAAAAAGGAAAAGGGGAGGAGAAAGAAGGACGGAGAAAAAGGGAGAGGAAATTAAGAGAAATGGGGAAAAAAGGGGGAAAAGAAAGAGAAAAGGAAGAAGGAAAAAAGGGGCTAAATGGTGGCTACTTTGAAGAATCTAAGGCCCTGTCCACACGGCAATGGATTCAGGTGAATCTGATAAAATTGTTTATCGTTTCGGCCTGGCGTCCACACGGCACCGGCGTTTGGGGTGCCCCAAAACGAAATCTTTTGTGAATGGGTTCCAGCATGGGCGATTGCTCTAAGACAACGAGGGAGGCTCAGCCTCCTATAAAAATGACGAACATCGTGTAGGATGAATTGCGCTAGGCTTATGTTATAGCCGACCTCATAACATTGCTATTTCAGATCCAGAATCATAGAAATATATGTGCTCAACCCAACTACAGTGCAAAATCATTCCGTTATAACTTTCCCCAGTTCGCCTAATGTGTGCGTGAGTTTTTCCCCCTCGTGACAGCGCGATGCAGCCCAGCCTCAGTGGATTGGGAGCTATGTGCTTGTCAATCTCAAAATACAAGACGGTTATTGGACAAATACTGTGAAAATGCCCGCCTATGGACTCCGAGCCTCACAGTGGGAGGGACATGGCAGTTTCCGCGAGGAGACTGGTGATTGGTGAAAGTGGCCGGATATTTTCTTTGATTGACAGCTCGTTTCAAATATAGACAGGCAGCGGTGAATTTCAGTTCAGTCCCATGCGGATTCGCAAGTGCTGTGGTGTATTGTAAGAGATCAGCTTACATTTCGATTTCATTCATTACATACGGTTTCTACCAGCTTTTTTAGTTTGTATATATTTTCATTGTAAATAAAGTGTAAATATAGTGTTGTCAAGTTTGCTATCTTAGTTCCAGAAATTTCATTTATTTGAGTGACTGAACTTGAACTTGAGGGGGCTAGTCAGCTAGCAAGAAAGCTGCGCACGGAGGCCAAGCATTGCTGATTTAATTTTGGCGAAGCCATTTGCCAGTCTTCCTTTCGAGGAAAAAATTAAAATTAAAGAGCAGGGTAGACCAACGCCTCAAATTGACTTGGTGAAAAAGGTAGGGAATAATACTCGTTCCTTTCAGCTCTCCTGGTACGAGAAAGTGAATTGGCTAACAGCAAGTGACCCACATCAACAACAGTAAATAGGCTACTTTAGTAATATGTCATGGATGGACCAAAAATATAGAATCTATTTAAAATGTTTATGCTGAGTATATTATATTGGAATATATATTTTTCTGGATATGAATTAAACACAGCTACAATTTGGAAAACATTTTTAAACAAAAACACAGCCGAGGTCAATTTTTAAACAACATGCCACAATTTTAAAATATAAAATGTTAAAATATACCCCTCCCCCCCAACACCACCATCATGTATATTGGACAGTAGGCTAATGGGCCAAAAGAACCTGTTATTTCACAGTTTGTGACCCTGCCAACAATCAGCCAGATCAGAGGCAAGAGTATGGGCAAAATTGATGCGTTTTTTCTTTTAAAATCTGGAAATATCATAACCGACCAGCCTCCCCTGTTTGAAAGACTACTAGCCGCCACTGGGTTCCAGAGTGGAAAAATCTGGCAATGGCGCCGTTGCGAAGTCGTCTGGATGAGTAGAACGGATTTGTTTACGATGACGTCACAACCACATGACTGTCAGTGCTTCATGCCGGGTAGAAGTGTAACGAACTCGATGCGAGTTGTCAACAAATCCTATAACTTGGTTCATGAAGCGCGCTTACAAAATATTTTCACTGTGAATATTTATTGTGTAATGGTGCAAAGTGAGAGAGAGAGAGAGAGAGAGAGAGAGTGAGAGAATAGCCCTTAGGGCAGAGTCTTTAGTCCAAACACTGCGGAAGCAGTACCAAACCGCGCACCGCCCGTGCGCTTTCCAAAAACAAAAACAATCCCGCCAGCAAACATAGGAAAAAAAAAGGAGCGATCTCACCTCTTCAGATGTTGGTTTAAGTCCGACAATACATTCCTCAAAAAGGGCGTAGAAGAACAAATTAATCCATCAACGTGTAATAGTGTAGCATTCAATTTATTCCGGACCATTAAAGAATTCTGGAGGATCTCAGAATGTTGACGTACCGGCTTCCATCTACCCCCATTCATTCCTCTTTCCATGTCTTTCATTTTACGCTACTGATTAATAATCAAAACTTTATGTGGCTAGTGCTACAGAAGAAGGGGTTTATGCGCATGCGTCTACTTCTTCTATTGTTCTGGTGTCTCCGATGGGACCGTCTTACAGCGCACGTAGAGGTGTGGCATGCGTATTGCATCGTTTTCAGCAAGCGTTGCGTTGCCATATGTACCTGAAATTTTACTGATCCGTTGCCCATGTGGACGCGATATTAAAAAAAAAAATCTCGTTGCCGTTGTCGTGTGGATGTAGCCTAAAACATGAAACTTTGTTTAAAAACTTTTTGTTTATCACATAGTTCCATATATGTTCCATAATGTTGTTTCATAGTTTTGGTGTCTTCAGCATTGTTCTACAATGTAGAACATGGTCAAAATACAGAAAAACCTATGAAGGAGTAGGGGTGTACAAACTTTTGACTGGTACTGTATATACTACAAATTACCAATACTGTATAAATCACTTAAAGATTTAATTTGTTCATTACACATACCTTGTATTCACTGTCTGTGCACTACAGTCTTTGTCTATTGTCTTTTGTTTTGTTTTGTTATATTGTACAGATGTTGTGCTGGTATAATTAAAAAAAAAAAAAAATCTTCGCTGTATAATTCAGCTCTCCCCCATGTGCCTCCACCAGGTGTTGTTCTCCAACCTGGAGGAGATCCGCTGTGTACACAGAGACTTCTTGGCCATGGTAGAGGAGCTGCTGCAGGCAGACCCCCATCCGCATCACGAAGTTGGACGCTGCTTCCTTCACTTTGTGAGTTTCTGAGATCACACACACATGCTGAGCTTTTTCTTTTTATCTCTGTTTCTGTCTTTCCCATCTGCATTTTCTCTACTTACTTACCTACCCACCCACCCACCGACCGACCCTATGGAATAAAGTGTAAAACAGGAATCATCAACTGGCCAACCACAGCCCAGATCCGAACTCACAGCAACTTTAGTTTTCTAAACATGAACCAGCGCAGCTTCTTTAGCAGATCCTCTGTTACTGCTTAACCAATCAAATGCATCTATGTAAATGATCTCATCTCATCATCTCTAGCCGCTTTATCCTGTTCTACAGGGTCGCAGGCAAGCTGGAGCCTATCCCAGCTGACTACGGGCGAAAGGCGGGGTACACCCTGGACAAGTCGCCAGGTCATCACAGGGCTGACACATAGACACAGACAACCATTCACACTCACATTCACACCTACGCCCAATTTAGAGTCACCAGTTAACCTAACCTGCATGTCTTTGGACTGTGGGGGAAACCGGAGCACCCGGAGGAAACCCACGCGGACACGGGGAGAACATGCAAACTCCGCACAGAAAGGCCCTCGCCGGCCACGGGGCTCGAACCCGGACCTTCTTGCTGTGAGGCGACAGCGCTAACCACTACACCACCGTGCCGCCCCAAAACAGAATGTTTACAGATAAATGAATAAAGTCATATCTGATTCTTATTTGCTCTTTGGACTCTTTGGTAACATGAGAAACTACAACGAAACAACACAGAAACAGTTCGAATGATCATTTTTATAGCCGTGAACTAAAGTATACGGAAGAGTATCACTGGCACGTCAGAAAATGAAAAACGGATCAGTATTATGTTATAGCGTGAAAAGTTTACTGTGATAAGACATTTTTCACGTTTTTACAATATTTTTATGAGTATTTATCACATTTTAACAAGATAAATAGTATAACGTGACAAATTTGTATGCCGTAATAACGTGAAAATATCTTATTATAACAATAAACCTTTCACGTTATAACATGATACTGATCCTTTATTTTTTTTTTAAAGTGACCCTTGTCGTTCAGATGGTTGATACAAATTTTAGGTTAAAATGTAAAAAATTTAAAACACCAGCGAAACTCATTGATCAAATCAATCAGAGAACTGTATCAGCGGGCGTGGCTTAGATTAGATTTTTCTCATGCTAGGTAGCATTCCCGGACTAGATTAGCTTTCATATGCTAGTTAGTGTTCATTTGCTAGTTTGTTCAGATGTAAAGAATGTTGAGGACAGAAAGCCTAGTTTTGATAAAGGATCTACAGGATATGATGTCTGAGCAAAATTAACAAGCACTACTAAAAATGAGCCACGCCCTCTTTCCATTAAAATCCAGCAGTGTTGTAGTTGAGTCACTAAACCTCGAGTCTGATTCCAGTCTCGAGTCCCCAGTGTTCAAGTCTGAGTCAAGTCAAAGTCTCATCTCATCTCATCTCGTTATCTCTAGCCGCTTTATCCTGTCCTACAGGGTTGCAGGCAAGCTGGAGCCTATCCCAGCTGACTACGGGCGAAAGGCGGGGTACACCCTGGACAAGTCGCCAGGTCATCACAGGGCTGACACATAGACACAGACAACCATTCACACTCACATTCACACCTACGCTCAATTTAGAGTCACCAGTTAACCTAACCTGCATGTCTTTGGACTGTGGGGGAAACCGGAGCACCCAGAGGAAACCCATGCGGACACGGGGAGAACATGCAAACTCCACACAGAAAGGCCCTCGCCGGCCACAAGTCAAAGTCGTTAAAGAAAATCTCGAGTCGAATCTGAGAACAAGACTCCATCCGCACCATTTGACGGTGGCTGTTGCTGCCTTTATGTGAAAGTGTCTCTGCTGCTGCTGTGTTGGACTAGCGTTACTGCCCCACTGACTGCCCCATATTAGTTAACTGGCTACAGATAAAAAGCTTGTTCATCGCTCAGCAAGCTCTGCCCACTATCAACAGGGCAAATAACATGAGAGAGGGTTAACACTAGCTAGTTCATCGCTCAGCAAGCCCCGCCCACTATCAACAGAGCAATGAACATAGCGTGTCACTTCCTTCTCTGGGTGGAGTCTTACCAAATGATGATTGAAGTTCGAGGTTGTCCCCGTCATCTCCTTGATAGTTCTTCTACATATGGAACACATAGCAGTGCGTTTTTTCCCACTGCACGAGAAGTCTGTATAAGCAAAGCAGACAATCCTAGGGGCGTCTCTCCAGGCATTTTAGCGCCATTAACGTTAGTTTGTTCCTGAACATGACGTATGAACAGGTGAATGTGCATTCTCTTGCACAAAATTAGTATCAAAATTAATGTGGATATAAATATCTTATGCCAAATTATTATGGCATGTTACAAAAAATAAAGAAAAAGTCAGAGTCCTCGTCTCCAATTTACAAGTCCGAATGCAGTTAATGCACGAGTCCGAGTCCAAGTTCGAGTCATCAAAGTCCAAATCCAAGTCAAATCACGAGTTCTTAAAAGTAGGGCATGAATCAGACTCAAGTCCGAGTCCTGCACTTGAGTACTATAAGCCTGAAATCCACATAGATGTTAGAAAATCACCAATCATCCATATGTTGTACTTTATGTTGCGGCAAGGTTTTTTTTTTAACCTCCCAATAATTACCTTCACCATTTATGTTGGAGAAGGTTATGGTTTCACCTCCATTTGTTTGTTTGTTTCCAACATAACTCAAAAAATAGTGAATGGATTTTGATGAAATTTTAAACAAAGGTCAGCCATGGGCCAAGGAACAATTGATTACATTTTGGTGCAAATCCGAATACATGGCTTGGCGGAGGTCTGTACTCTACCAAGTGTCCTTCTAGTTTATTTCTCTTATAATATTTTTCTCATAGTGCAATAGACATCAGGCACTTTTCCACGCTTTATGCTCTGGAGCATTTCTGTATGCTTTGTAGCATTGAGTCCTGCTTCTGGTTTATCACTGAATCATAGCGTGACTGAAAAATCCAATTGCAAAGCCACATGTTTTATAACAAAGTGTGTAGAGAGGCTGAATTTGTGGGTGCAGCTGTGGTTATGGTTCTGTCCCGTCCCTTTGTGAGACCTCATTTTTCTTATCCTTGTCTCTTTGTAGTCTCTCTTGGGAGGGTTATCTCTCTGTGAATAAAGCATTCATGGTACATTCCTTGTGTATGTGATATTTCCCCTGGGTCCTTTGGACAAAATACAGTGGTGCTTGAAAGTTTGTGAACCCTTTAGAATTTTCTATATTTCTGCATAAATATGACCGAAAACATCATCAGATTTTCACACAAGTTCTAAAAGTAGATAAAGAGAACCCAGTTAAACAAATGAGACAAAAATATTATACTTGCTCATTTATTTATTGAGAAAAATGATCCAATATTACATATCTGTGAGTGGCAAAAGTATGTGAACCTTTGCTTTCAGTATGTGGTGTGACCCCCTTGTGCAGCAATAACTGCAACTAAACGTTTCTGGTAACTGTTGATCAGTCCTGCACACCGGCTTGGAGGAATTTTAGCCCATTCCTCCGTACAGAACAGCTTCAACTCTGGGATGTTGGTGGGTTTCCTCACATGAGCTGTTTGCTTCAGGTCCTTCCACAACATTGCGATTGGATTAAGGTCAGGACTTTGACTTGGCCATTCCAAAACATTTAATTTATTCTTCTTTAACCATTCTTTGGTAGAACGACTTGTGTGCTTAGGGTCATTGTCTTGCTGCATGACCCACCTTCTCTTGAGATTCAGTTCATGGACAGATGTCCTGACATTTTCCTTCAGAATTTGCTGGTATAATTCAGAATTCATTGTTCCATCAATGACGGCAAGCCGTCCTGACCCAGATGCAGCAAAACAGGCCCAAACCATGATACTACCACCACCATGTTTCACAGATGGGATAAGGTTCTTATGCTGGAATGCAGTGTTTTCCTTTCTCCAAACATAATGCTTCTCATTTAAACCAAAAAGTTCTATTTTGGTCTCATCCGTCCACAAAACATTTTTCCAATAGCCTTCTGGCTTGTCCACGTGATCTTTAGCAAATTGCAGATGAGCAGCAATGTTCTTTTTGGAGAGCAGTGGCTTTCTCCTTGCAACCCTGCCATGCACACCATTGTTGTTCTCCTGATGGTGGACTCATTAACATTAGCCAATGTGAGAGAGGCCTTTAGTTGCTTACAAGTTACCCTGGGGTCCTTTGTGACCTCGCTGACTATTACACGCCTTGCTCTTGGAGTGATCTTTGTTGGTCGACCACTCCTGGGGAGGGTAACAATGGTCTTGAATTTCCTCCATTTGTATACAATCTGTCTGACTGTGGATTGGTGGAGTCCAAACTCTTTAGAGATGGTTTTGTAACCTTTTCCAGCCTGATGTGAATCAACAATGCCTTTTCTGAGGTCTTCAGAAATCTCCTTTGTTCGTGCCATGATACACTTCCACAAACATGTGTTGTGAAGATCTGACTTTGATAGATCCCTGTTCTTTAAATAAAACAGGGCGCCCACTCACACCTGATTGTCGTCCCATTGATTGAAAACACCTGACTCTAATTTCACCTTCAAATTAACTGCTAATCCTCGATGTTCACATACTTTTTGCCACTCACAGATATGTAATATTGGATCATTTTCCTCAATAAATAAATGACCAAGTATAATATTTTCGTCTCATTTGTTTAACTGGGTTCTCTTTATCTACTTTTAGGGCTTGTGTGAAAATCTAATGATGTTTTAGGTCATATTTATGCAGAAATATAGAAAATTCTAAAGGTGTGTGTATATATATATATATATATATATATATATATATATATATATATAAAGATCCTACAGAACCCACACTGAAAGTGGGTTATATGAGAAAAATATACAATACTTGATGGGTTTAAAATATACATATGACATCTTAAGTGACATGGCTTGTCATGGTTTCAGAAAAGAGTATCATTATACTGTAAATGTTCACATGCTCATTTTGGCCACCTCTAAGACGTGATGTGGTGGCCAAACATCTGGACAATCCATTACTGTAGCTACAGTGCAATCTCTAATCTACTATCCTATACTTAGGCAGATGCTTCCGTGCACTAATTCTCACCATTAGACCTCCCATGAGCCATAACAGCACCATGAACCCAGACGTTAAACAGACATTTCCTCTGTGGTAGGCCTGTACAAAAATGATACGATAGCCCGAGTCTGTTAATTCCAACCATCACTTAAAACATTATTCAGCAATCACAAAAGAAAACTGCTCCTATAGACCCTGTATTCTACTGACTACAGTGAATATCATCTCTGACTGGATTAAAAACGCTTCTTTTTAAGCTAAAGGATAGTCTCTGTAAATCTGCTTGGCCTCCATATTGGTTGTTTCTCTCAGCACTGAATATCTATCCCTGTGTCTGAAATCACTCACTCGTTCACTACTCCCTACTCACTATATAGGGAATTACTATATAAAGGACTATATAGTGAGCTCATTGATAAAAATGGAAAAACACTTTTGGACACTACTCCGTCATGCTGTTATTTACATCATTACCGTCACGCAATTAAAACGTGCCAGATCAGTCAGCTGGTGGGTTTTGAAAATAATAAATACATGCATGTATTTGTGTGATAATTCCATATTATACTGAGTGTATTTCCAACATTAATAAATACAAAGTACTTTGCGTCTGCTGCATCTTTCAGTTCTTTTAAATCAAGACTTTCTTCTTTGCTGCTGCCTTTTGTGAAATCAAATTTGAGGCTTTTGATTGGATTTCTTTCAGCGCGACCACAATGCATGATGGGATATACAGCGGTGCTTGAAAGTTTGTGAACCTCTAGGATTAGCAGTTAATTTGAAGGTGAAATTAGAGTCAGGTGTCTTCAATGAATGGGATGACAATCAGGTGTGAGTGGGCACCCTGTTTTATTTAAAGAACAGGGATCTATCAAAGTCTGATCTTCACAACACATGTTTGTGGAAGTGTATCATGGCACGAACAAAGGAGATTTCTGAGGACCTCATGTCTGACTGTGAATTGGTGGAGTCCAAACTCTGTAGAGATGGTTTTGTAACCTTTTACTGGGGGGGGTTAGATCAAAAATTTTTTTCTACCCTCTCCAAAATATGGAGATGATCTATCTAAGTATGGAAATACCAATATTTGGCCAAGTGAAAAATGCTAACCTCCCTGTACATACCCTCTGAAGTTAATAACCCCTCCAAATAGTCAAAAACTGCCCTTTTCACTAATATAAGCATTCCTTAACGGAAATAACTCTTAAATATAACATCAAAAATCACAGTAATAACATTTATTTCTCACAAAAAGAGTTGTTAGAAACCCTCATTTTGTCCCTGTTTACGGGTTTGAATCAGAGTAACAAATTCTCCATAAAGTTTCAAGATATGCTTCTTTATATGTCTGGTGTGGATGGTGTATAAGGTACAAAATAACCAGTGCTCTTGAACAAGTTCTGCCAGCAACTGAGCAGCAGCATCCCTGGATCTCTGTGCTTGACCAGCACGCTTCGGCCGCAGCAGATAGAGCGTATTCTGAATGATGTCCTTCCCTGTTGGAAGCATCCCAGAAGGGAACTCAGCCTGCTCTATGTACTCTACTACACCTAGTATCTTCTTAGCTTTTCGTGTTGCAACAGAAGCCATTATTTACCTGCAAGAATACAAATAATGACTATTTAATACATTGGGAGATATAATTCAGATATGAATCATTTGTGCATACTGATTCTTAAAACTAAATTATTAACCTTAAGTAATGATCCTCTGTGCTTAAAAATAGTTCATATTTGAGGTATTACTGAAGAGTGTGACATTCATCAATAACTTTAAAACTTGCTGAAAAAGAGCAGAATTACCATATGTTTAATTTACTTGAATGTAAGGTTACTTACTACTAAGCTTATTACCTTAAAATAAAGATCATCTGCACTGAAAATGTTGTAGTCGTACCTAGTGGCATACCTGAAGAGGTTCGCATTCATCGATAACTTTAAAACACATTTAAAAAAAGCAGCATTCTAATATCAAACAACACTGTAATGTATTTTGTCATATTGTAAGAATGGAAACTTTCAGAGGGTATGTACAGGGGGGTTAGCAAGGTTCAATTTAATACAATTTCACATTTTCACACATAGATGGACCATCTCCATATTTCTAAGGGGGTAAAACATGGAAAAGTCAAAATTCTTAAAATAACTCCCCCTACTTTTACAGCCTGATGAGCATCAACAATGCTTTTTCGTGTTGTTGATGCTCATCAGGCTGGAAAAGGTTACAAAACCATCTCTAAAGAGTTTGGACTCCACCAATCCACAGTCAGACAGATTGTGTACAAATGGAGGAAATTCAAGACCATTGTTACCCTCACCAGGAGTGGTCGACCAACAAAGATCACTCCAAGAGCAAGGCATGTAATAGTCGGCGAGGTCACAAAGGACCCCAGGGTAACTTGTAAGCAACTGAAGGCCTCTCTCACATTGGCTAAAGTTCATGAGTCCACCATCAGGAGAACACTGACCAACAATGGTGTGCATGGCAGGGTTGCAAGGAGAAAGCCGCTGCTCTCCAAAAAGAACATTGCTGCTCATCTGCAGTTTGCTAAAAATCACATGGACAAGCCAGAAGGCTGTTGGAAAAATGTTTTGTGGACGGATGAGACCAAAATAGAACTTTTTGGTTTAAACGAGAAGCGTTATGTTTGGAGAAAGGAAAACACTGCATTCCAGCATAAGAACCTCATCCTATCTGTGAAACATGGTGGTGGTAGTATCATGGTTTGGGCCTGTTTTGCTGCATCTGGGTCAGGACGGCTTGCCATCGTTGATGGAACAATGAATTCTGAATGATACCAGCGAATTCTAAAGGAAAATGTCAGGACATCTGTCCATGAACTGAATCTCAAGAGAAGGTGGGTCATGCAGCAAGACAACGACCCTAAGCACACAAGTCGTTCTACCAAAGAATGGTTAAAGAAGAATAAAGTTAATGTTTTGGAATGGCCAAGTCAAAGTCCTGACCTTAATCCAATCGAAATGTTGTGGAAGGACCTGAAGCGAGCAGTTCATGTGAGGAAACCCACCAACATCCCAGAGTTGAAGCTGTTCTGTATGGAGGAATGGGCTAAAATTCCTCCAAGCCGGTGTGCAGGACTGATCAACAGTTACCGGAAATGTTTAGTTGCAGTTATTGCTGCACAAGGGGGTCACACCAGATACTGAAAGCAAAGGTTCACATACTTTTGCCACTCACAGATATGTAATATTGGATCATTTTCCTCAATAAATAAATGACCAAGTATAATATTTTTGTCTCATTTGTTTAACTGGGTTCTCTTTATCTACTTTTAGGACTTGTGTGAAAATCTGATGATGTTTTAGGTCATATTTATGCAGAAATATAGAAAATTCTAAAGGGCTCACAAACTTTCAAGCACCACTGTATTGCTTGGTTAGTGACCACTGGTTGTACAATACTTTTCACGATGTACTGTGGGATACTTTGAGTGCACTATATAGGGTGTAATAATTCTCACTATATATTCGGATAGCACTACAAAATGGCAAACTCATTATGTAGTCCACTATATAGTGAGTAGGGAGTGATTTCGGACATAGGGTATGTAAACATGTTTCCCAAGAAGCCGATGTAACAAAAACGTGCTGTGTTTATCTTTAACAGTTTGAATGTTAAATATATGGTTAAACATTTTATTTCATCACTTTAAAATTTGATGTTAGCTTGCGCATGGAATTATTAACTTTCACCAAAATTAGCTGCAAACATCAGCTAGCTAATTTACCGTACTTCTATAGATTAGACTGTTTGATGTAGTCCAGTCACTGCTGTAGCAAATTTAAAGTGCATGAGAAACGACAGGTTATAAAGTGTTTTGGATCGGCAAGTCTAGAGTCCAAAGATGCATGAATATTTATGCATGAAAAGTTATGTGTATCCAGAGTCTTGTTATGCATTTGCTTAAATGCTTGTGCACATATGTATATTTGGTGATCTGGGCCCTGTACTACGAACGGAGGTTAACCTACCCAGAAGTAACCCAGGGTTCCCCCGCTAAACCGGGGTTGACAAAACCTGGTTATCTTGTTTGGGGTTAAACGGTACTACGACGCCAGTTATGAAGTTGATTTGTTGAACCTGGTTTAACCTAATCAGGGTTAATGCGCGTTCACGTTAAAGGGGAGGTTATCAGCGCAAATCACCACTGTTCACAATGGCACGGTCGCCGTACTTCACAGAGGAAGAATGCGCTGTCATAATGCAAAGCTATGAGGAGTTCAAAACAACATTAAGAGCAAAATCTAACACAGCGGCTGCCAATAAGGAGCGGCAAGCATGTTGGCAACGAATTGCCGATCGGGTAAATGCACAAGTACATTCTCCCTTCTACATGTTCCAGAACAGAAGTATAGGATGAGAGAAAGCTTCATGATCAATCACAAGTCACAGAAAATGGTCCTTCGACGTGGCCCCAGTCATATATAGCTTGTTTAATGTCCGAAAAATCCTGAATAAAATTTGGTATGGTGAATTCATGAAGTAGCCTACTTAAGCTGATATGTGCACAGAGTCACATGAATTAGGATGACTGACTGTTCAGTCCCTTTGACTAAGTTGGTGTATGTCCTGTGAACATTTCAGAGGCAACAGCAGTGCCAAACGCACCTGGCAACAGGTGAAAATGAAATATAAAAACATCATTCATAATGGTGTGTGTGTGCGCGCAAGCATTCATTTGCCTTTTATTTATTCAAGTTTTATCTGTTTGCCTAATAGTTCAAATTGTTTTGTATATAGTTTATAATGTTGTGTGATATTAATGATAATATTGTGGGAAAACTACTTTGCACGGACGTTCATTTAATTTATTCTATCGTCATTTTGTTTGTTCTATTTTTGTGTATTTTATTTATTTATCTGTTTGTCTAGTTGTATCTATTTTTCTAATAATATATTTTTTGCATTAATAGTTTGTTTTTTCCTATTAAAATAATCTTGTGTTCTTGTTATAACTTTATCTATTTATCTGACTGTTTAGTTGTATCTATTTTTGTTACAATTTCAATATTTTTAATATAGAAAGTTTTTTTCTATTAAAATGTTCTTGTGTTATATTTAGTTTTTATATATTTATATTTATATATATAGTTCTTGTGTTATATTTATTGTAGTTGTATCTATTTTGTATCTCAGACTTAAATATTTTTGTAAAACAAGTGTTTTTCTATAAAATATTCTTGCATTCTTGATAACTATGTTCTTGAGTGGGTGTTTTTTTTTTTTACAGAAAAGCCGTTCTGCATGGACATTCATTGAAGCCCTCATTGTTTTTTAATGGTTATTTATGAGCGTTTAGGGGTTACAATAATGTAAGTCTAGGTTGCTTTATATAAAAGGTATGTCCAGAAATATTGTCACTGTCTAAGCAGAGGGATCTGGCTTCTTTAGACGCTGTCTTCTTAAAACTGAATAAATATTTAAAAAGAGCCAAATGAGCCAGTCTTTTGAACGGTTCTTTTCAAAGAACGGATCACAAAGATGCGGATCCCATCAAAGAGCCATAAATCCCATCTCTAATCTGCGCTCCGATATCGCACGGGTCATCCAGGTACGCTGGCATTGTCTCTAGAGGAAATGTTGGTGGAGAGGTGGTGTTTAAAAAGGGTGTGGTTAATCGGAAACCTCGGGTTAACCAAGAACATAACCTGAGACGAGCAGGTTTGAGATGCAGCGTAAGTTGCCATGGCAGCATACCTCGGTTTGAACATAGCCAACTTTCGTAGTATGGGTTAATCGGGAAGTTACGCTGCACGTGATCAAGTTACTCTCGAAGTTACCCTGGTAAGCCAAAAAACCCGCTTCGTAGTACAGGGCCCTGGAGTGCCTGTTAACCCACAAACTCTGAAATAAGACACCCAGTCAGTTTCTCTTAGCCTCCTATTTCAGAAAATATGCGCTTCAACAAGCTGTTCAGATTTGTCTCCTCTTTCTATGTCACAAGGTCATTAGAATGATCCCGCCCCCTCACCCGAGTATCTCCACTCACGGCTTGAGAACTGCCTTTGTAAATGAACATTCATGAGGAAAGTGTGAGCTGATTGGCTGGTGGAAGAGAGGGGGTGGGGTGAGCAGTGGTTTATTATCATTTAAAGGAACAGGAACTCAGATTGGCCGTTTTGAACAGGGCTGATTATACAGGGTGAGAAGGGAGCTGTGGTGCTTTATACTTGTAGCATTTTGATGAAAGCATATCACAGACATTTCATTAAGACCTCAGGGAAATTTGTCAACTTGTCGAAAAGGGGTATAATATGTCACCTTTAAGTTAAGGTCAGCTTAAGTTCCCCATTCAGATTATGCATATACCTTCCACCATGATCTCATCTCATCTCATTATCTCTAGCCGCTTTATCCTTCTACAGGGTCGCAGGCAAGCTGGAGCCTATCCCAGCTGACTACGGGCGAAAGGCGGGGTACACCCTGGACAAGTCGCCAGGTCATCACAGGGCTGACACATAGACACAGACAACCATTCACACTCACATTCACACCTACGCTCAATTTAGAGTCACCAGTTAACCTAACCTGCATGTCTTTGGACTGTGGGGGAAACCGGAGCACCCGGAGGAAACCCACGCGGACACGGGGAGAACATGCAAACTCCGCACAGAAAGGCCCTCGCCGGCCCCGGGGCTCGAACCCAGGACCTTCTTGCTGTGAGGCGACAGCGCTAACCACTACACCACCATGCCGCCCCCTTCCACCATGATGGCGGAAATAATTTATGTACATATTTACGTGTTTAATATTGGCCTTGAATGACATACCATATTCTTTTGAGTGTATTTATGATAATGCACAAGAAAAATGGGCTGAAGTTCATACCATTTGCCTAACTCTTATGTACAGTAACTTCAGAATAGTGCTGAACTCCATGTGTGTACTTGTGTGTGTCCGTCCTCAGAGGGCCAGGTTTCAGATTTACGATGAGTACTGTGGAAACCACGAGAAAGCCCAGAGACTGCTGCTGGAGCTCAACAAGATCAGAAGTGTTCGCACGTGTCTTCTGGTAAATATTCGTTTCAAATCCTCTGCCGTGCACGGAGAACATTGGTGTTGTATGAAGCTGCTAAAGATCTGGTTACCCACAAAGCACAGCAGCTGAGCCTGAGGCTCTTTGGTTCTGTCTCACTGCAATTCACCTTTGTCCCATTGCTCACTTCTTTGTTTCTGTATCGTTGCCATTTGGTTCTGTTTTAGACTTTTGTCTCCTAGTACTCTTTCCTTTTAACGTGCTGCTCTTTGGTTCTGTTTTTCTCATTGCTGCTTTCCTTAATCGTGCATTTGAGGTTCTGTTTTGGTTCTCTGTGGGAGTGTCGAGTTAATATTCGGTTTTGTTCTTAGTCTTTTATGTAACATTTTATCACTTTGTTTGTGGGTTTGTTTTCTTTGGCTCTGTCTCACTGCTTTTAACTTCTGATTCTTTGGTTCTCTATTTGGTTCTTTGGTACGGTTTGGTTCTTACTCATTATTTTTTTTCTTTATGGATTATTATTATCTCATCTCATTATCTCTAGCTGCTTTATCCTGTTCTACAGGGTCGCAGGCAAGCTGGAGCCTATCCCAGCTGACTATGGATGAAAGGCGGGGTACACCCTGGACAAGTCGCCAGGTCACCAGTTAACCTAACCTGCATGTCTTTGGACTGTGGGGGAAACCGGAGCACCCAGAGGAAACCCACGCGGACACGAGGAGAACATGCAAACTCCGCACAGAAAGGCCCTCGCCGGCCGCGGGGCTCGAACCCGGACCTTTTTGCTGTGAGGCGACAGCGCTAACCACTACACCACCGTGCCGCCCGATTATTATTATTATTATTTTTGCTAAGTGTTCTAGCTCTCTTGCTGTATGTAGTTGCTCTTTGATTTTGTTCTGGCCCTTTTTTGGAACTCTTATTGATTTTTGGTTTGACCTCAGAGGCTCTCTGGTTCTGTTCTGGTTCTCTTGGGCTCCATTTCCATAATATTCAGCTCATTCCTTTGGCCTTGCTTTGATCTCAATACTCTTAAGTTCTGTTTAATGGGTTCTCTGCTGGTTGGACCTCTTTTTCTATTTTTTCTCTCTCAGCAGTATGAGTTGAACTTTGTTTGTGTCCCACTGATAGTTGGTGCCATTTGGTTTTATTAATTTCATTAACCCTTGTTTTTGTTTTGGCTCTTCTGGGTTCTGCTGTGTTGCTGATTGGTTCTGTTATTTCTCTGATTCTGGTACATTCCTCTTTGGTCCTGTCTTACTGACCCTTTGTTTTTCTTTCTTCAGGCTTTTTTAGTACTCTCGGGTTGTGTCTAGTTGCTCTTTAATTTTCTCCTGGCTTTTTGTTTTATTCTTTTATTCTCAGAGGCTTCTTGGTTTTTTTTTGGTTTGGTTCTCTTTGGTTCTCTTTTACTGCTTTGGTTCTTTCATTGGTTCTCTGCTCTGCCCTTTTTCTGCTCCATCGTTTGCCTCTCAGAGGTCTGAATTGAACTTGTCCTATTAATATTTGGTTCTGTCTCACTAGTCTGTGGCTTTGTGTGGGTTCTTCTTGGTTCTGCATCGTTGCTCATTGCTTCTATATCCTCTCCAATTTTGCTCCATTGCTCTTTGGTTCTTCATGTTGGCTGTTTCAATTCTAGTTCTCTTTGGTTCTGTCTTACTGTTCTGGTTCTTTGTTCCTCATTAGAACTGCATGCTGTTGGGAGGCAGAAAGAACACAGAGGTTCCTTTGGAAGGCTATCTGGTGGCTCCCATCCAGAGGATCTGCAAGTACCCTTTGATCCTCAGAGTGAGTGAAAATCTGTTTATTTCCCTTGTTATGGTCTGCTGACCTTTTGTCCAGTGGCATTAAACTCATCTGCATGAAACCAGACTGAAACAAGTGGGTTATATGAAAAGAGATTCAGTCCAGTGTCATTTTCTAAGTTTCTTCCCTTTTAAAGTGCCTTTTTTACAAACAGACAGTCAAGATACTCCATCTTTGTTAAGTTCATTGATTTTATGCAAAGCAACCATCCAAGGTTTGAGTCCATCTAGCACCCTAAAGATCAATAACCCTCTTTGATTTGTCCCATAAAACGCTTACAAATTCCATGTTAAACTTGAAAATGAAGCAGAACCTCTCAAGAAAGCTCACACCAATAACCATTCAATGAATCCTCAAACAACCCGTTTTCTTATTCAGAAAGACATCACTTGTTGGGATTTAAGAGTCTTGTTCAAGAGCCCAAACCTGAAGTTCTGTAATATTTCCTGACTTAAAGCATAGCCTCTTAATAACTGGCAGTAATGCATCAGCGAAACTGTCCCGTCAAACTGACTCCATCTGAGGCATTCCTTGTTTCAAAATAAACAGACTGCTTCTGCTGACACTGAACTTATTTTTGAACCAGATTTTTTTTCCAAAACCTTTCTGCTTTAGGCTAAACACCCATGAGCGCTAGTTTTGCATTACAAAACCACAATCTCTTGTTCTTTCATGTTGAAGCTTTCGTTCCGTTTGAGATCTCACAGCTGGAACAGATAAAGGTTCTCACTAAACAATTGTGATAGCCATCTATGTTCCCTTTCTGTAAATCAGAGTTAAGATGAAATGCTGGAGTTGTTGTGTTGTGTTTGGCCTGGGTGTAGAGTTTAGGATCTCTCCATGGTAGCTTAGCTAAGCCGGGCTTACACTGTGTAATTTTTGTCCTGGATTTGCTTCCATGGGCAAAAATCACACATCATAAAACCATTCTTAGGTCATGAATTGAGATTGGTGATTAGCTAATCTGCCTCAAGGTTCTGAAGATTTTCTGCTCACCATGGTTGTCAAGAATGGTTATTTATTTTTAGATTTCCCACAATTTTCTTCCTAATTTAGTCTTGGCCAATTCCCACGCACTAATTAGGTGGGAAGGTTAACATATGCTTCCGCTGAGACATGTGAAACCAACCACATCTTTTCAGACTCCTGTTCATGTTAGATCACAGAGCGAACTAGCACACTCAGAGGAAAGCGCTATCCATCCCCTTCTGCATACATAAGCTCTCAGGCACCTACCATTGGCTAGAGAGTGGATCCCCCTCCCAACTGGAGAACACATCCAGTTTTGCTCTCTTGGACTCCCAGCCACTTGCAATCTCCAGACACTAAGGCTACATCCACATGACAACGGCAACGAGATTTTATTTAAAAAAATATCGCGTCCACATGGGCAACGGATCAGTAAAATATCAGGTCCATATGGCAACGCAACGCTTGCTGAAAACGATGCAATACACATGCCACACCTCTACGTGCGCTGTAAGACGGTCCCATCGGAGACACCAGAACAATAGAAGAAGTAGGACGCATGCGCATAAACCCCTTCCTCTACCCGGCGTGAAGCACTCACAGGAACAAGCACACAACAACAAGAAGAAGATGGCTGCGACTATGTGAGGAAATCGTGCCTTCTGTGTGTACAAATTAGTTTTATTAGTGTGCATAGTTTTATATAACTTAATTTTCTTATTGTGTGTGAACATTTTGAAAAGCAGTCTTATCCAATAAAAAAAAGAAATTCAAGAAATGGTTCAGTTACTTGTTTATTTAAAAGAAAAGCTGTATACAAAAGTGAATGCAATGCAGTGGTTCATACAAAACAGCGAGAGTGCTGCTTGTTCTAGTCATGTGGTTGTGACGTCATCGTAAACAAATCCGTTCTACTCATCCAGACGACTTCGCAACGGCGCCATTGCCAGATTTTTCCACTCTGGAACCCGTTCTCAAAAAATATCGTTTTGGGGCACCCAAAACGCCGGTGCCGTGTGGACGCCAGGCCGAAACGATAAACAATTTTATCAGATTCACCTGAATCCGTTGCCGTGTGGACAGCCTCTAAGGCAAATGCCTTTCTTTTGCGCCATTTGGGAGCCCATTGAGTGCTTATTTGAGTTACGATAGCCTCCCTGTCAGTTCACACCAGTCTGGTCATTCTCCTCTGACTTCTCATCAACAACTTGTTTCCGTCTGCAGAGCCACTGCTCAATGAATGTTTTTTTTTTTTTTGCTTTGTGCACCATTTTGTGTGAATCCCAGGAGATCAGCAGTATAGGAAATACTCAAACAAGTCCATATAGCACCAACACCCATGCCGTAGTCGAAGAAGAAGATGAAGAAGAAGAAGAAGAACAACTTTATTCATCACATGCTGAAATTCCTCTCTGCATTTAACCCATCTGAAGCAGTGAACACACACATGTGCGCACACACATACCCAGAGCAGTGGGCAGCCATGCTAACAGCGTCCAGGGAGCAGTTAGCATGGCTAACATTATAGCAACTCAAATTACATTTTTTTCCCTATTCTGATGTTTGATGTAAATATTAACTGAAATATTTTCCTGTATTTGCATAATAAGCAGGTGTACAGGCATTCCTATTAAAGTGGACAGTGAGTGTATATGTGTAACATGTACTGTATGTACACACACACACACACACACACACACACACACACATATATATATAAAATGTATGTGTGTATGTGTGTTTTCAGGAGCTGCTTAAAAGAACGCCAAAGAAGCACAACGACTACTCCATGGTGCACGAATCTCTCCAAATGATGAAGGCGGTGTGTTCGAGCATCAATGAAGCCAAGAGACAGATGGAGAAGCTGGAGGTGCTGGAAGAATGGCAGTCACACATCGAGGGATGGGAGGTGCGTCCATTGTTTTACCAACACTCCACGCAAACATTTCAGAGAAAATGTCCCTGGAAAGGAAAAGGCAGAAATAAGAGCTTTCAGGACATGCTAGAACAGCCTGTTCATTTCATAAGTAGCAGGGCATCCAACTGTAGGGTAAGATAAAAACAACAATTATTCATTTTACCAGCTGGATTTGTGAAACGTGGTACTTCAACCCAGCACGGAGCAGATTTACCACGTATACTATGATGGAATACAATCAGATGGTGTGAAAAGAGGGCGTTGTGTTTGTACCGAAGCTATATTATTATTCAGTTTCATTCTTGACTCTCTTAAACGGGTGGCAAAAATGGCCAAAACTGTACTGCGGTATGAAGGGAAAATAGTAATGGCTTTCCTGAAGGATAGAGACATTTATGTGATTGGAGACGCTGGTATCGTGATGGACAGCAGATGTTTTAAAGCTCAGCACTTGCTAAATGATTGCAGAGTGTTTAAATGTGTTAATCATTCCGCACTCTCTTAACCTAACTGCACACTCTTCCTTTCTGTTAAATCTAATCAATAACAAAAGATGTCACACTTTGATTGCACTATTGATTGCTCCATGTACTACTTAGCTTGAAATAATGCAAAATTGCAAAACACATTATATTACGGATGTTTAGCAGACACTTTTATCCAGAGCGACATACAACAAGCACACACACACACACACAGCCTGGGGTACCTTGCTACTTTGAGGTACCTTGCTCAAGAGCACTTCAGCCATAGATTTTCCTGCCGGTCCAGGGAATCAAATCAGCGACCTTTTGGGCCCAAGGCTGCTTCTCTAACCCTTAGGTCATAGCTGTCCCAATAACGTTCCTGCCTGGTTACAAACTGGGCATTTTTCACGTGAAAAGTTGCTCAACTTGTTAGCACTTACATTAAAACTACAGTAAATGTGCTTCAATTTGGGTAAACACAATCCATTACCTAATATCTGCTCGCTTGTTAAAGAACTTGGTACATGCCGTTTCATTTTTCTTAATTGCTAGCAAAATTGGCTACTGGTGCTAATTTAAATAGTTTTCTTAATATGTATTAGCTCACGAACTTGCATAATAAAATAGTCTACCTAAAGGCCCGGTCCCACAATACCGATAACTATACCTGTAGCCCAGGCCTGGGTTTATCCGTATCGGTGAGATTGCTTCTGGAATGATTTTTCCAGGCCTGGACCTGATCTGATAAAACATCTGACCAATCAGGTCATTGTTTACATGTGATGTTGTCTGAGCACATGCTATTTTTCTCGGGCATCTTTGTACATCCTTGTTGCATCATGAAGTCACAGAATACGGATTCACGGAAAATAAAAAATATAATACAAAGCACGGATCTTTTATTCACAGATATGTGATACTTTCTGTGAAATATCAATAGTAAATTAATAAAGTAAACACATAAATGCAGGTAAGATATTTTAATTATGAACTTTGGCAGTCCAAATATTTAATTGTTTTATCCATGATGCATTATCTGTATGAAATCGGTAACCAATCTGTAATATACTGAAACGTCCGTGACCAGTCCGTAAATTATTAGCATCTGTGTTGCATCCGTATTAAAATCTGTAACCACTCTGTATTTTGTATAATTCTTTATTTTATTTTTTTCGTGGTCTGGTTTCCATCAAATCCTGTGTTCTGATTGGCTGGCGAGCGGGTCCGTATCCTCCGGTACGGACCCCAGTTACAGACCCCGGTTACGGACCTCTGGCGACTCGCTCGTTCACAACAACAACAAACATAGTAGCAATTTTTGTCAACATTTATTTTCGCATTTCTCAGGAGAATAGCATTAATTTTACAGCATGGATAGCGATAACGACAGTCTTCACAGCGAAAGTGAGTTTTACTGCCCTGAGGAAGAAGAAATAAAAGAAAACATTTCAGGAGAAAGCTAAAAACCTCTAACTGTTGCTAACGCCGAGCAAAAACATGGCTGAATCCTGAATGACTCCTATTTGTATAAATAGGGGACTACAAAGGCGGCAAAATGTAGTTTTTTTCCTGCCATGGAAGTGCACTTGTATACCGAGGAGGAAGCAATTTGCATTACAGCCGTGAATGAGGATTCAAAATGGCGGCTCGGCTCGGTTTTCCCTTTCGGGCGCTCTCGTTTTCTGTTAGAATTTGGTAAAGAAAAAAATAAATATATTATTTACCAGCTTAAGGTCGGTCCGTATGATGAAATACAGTGACCTCGGCCTTGAATACTGACCTCGGCCCAGAGGGCCTCGCTCAGTACTTTCAAGACCTCGGTCACGGTATTTCACGATACGGACCACCCAGCTGGTAAATAACATATATATATTTCCGTAATCTGTGACCTATCCGTATTATATCAACTACGGGAGTGTATACATGGGTTGTTTTGAAGTCCAAGCTGTACAGTATGACCCGGAATAATGTGCTACTACTTGGAAAAAACTTCCATGACTATTCCTAAGTTGCATACGTTTATTTCCCTGAGTATCAGAACCAAGCAATATTATAGTCGGTATTATAGTTGTGGTGTGACTGCTCCAGACTGGAACTAAATTCAGGCAGAGGTATAGTCATAGTCATAGTTATAGGTATAGTTATTGGTGTTGTGGGACCAGGCCTTAATGTTAACTAGCTTGCTAGTTTAAATGACTATTGTATTTTCTCACAGTCACCTTGTCTGTTTGCCAGCTTGTTAGCAAAATTCACTACTACTGGTTTTAATGACACAATAGAAAAGTTTTCTTAATGTTTGCTAGCTTGCTAACAAGCTTACAGTTTAATTACACAATAAAAGAGAAAGCTTAGAAAGCTTGTTAGTGAACTCAGCTATCAGGTTTAATCATGCAATAACATTATCTGGTTGCTAGCTTGCTAGCAGATTATTATTATTATTATTATTATTATTATTTAATTTTGCTATTTGCTGTTTTAATTACACAGTAAAATAGCTTTCTTCAGGTCTGCTAGCTTGCTGACAGACTTACAGCTTCTCATCTCATTATCTGTAGCCGCTTTATCCTGTTCTACAGGGTCGCAGGCAAGCTGGAGCCTATCCCAGCTGAGTACGGGCGAAAGGCGGGGTACACCCTGGACAAGTCGCCAGGTCATCACAGGGCTGACACATAGACACAGACAACCATTCACACTCACATTCACACCTACGGTCAATTTAGAGTCACCAGTTAACCTAACCTGCATGTCTTTGGACTGTGGGGGGAAACCGGAGCACCCGGAGGAAACCCACGCGGACACGGGGAGAACATGCAAACTCCGCACAGAAAGGCCCTCGCCGGCCACGGGGCTCGAACCCAGAACCTTCTTGCTGTGAGGCAACAGCGCTAACCACTACACCACCGTGCTTCCCTCATGCTGTAATATTACTTTATTTTGTTTTAGTTTGTACCTATATGTACTTTAAATGTGGCTAAAATCAGATTTCGTGCATACAGTTATAGAAGATTTGCACATCGGCCATTTTTCTCTTTAAAGAAAAGCTGTGGAAAACAAAATCTTGTGTTGAGCTAGCGCATGTTGAAGTGATCTGCGCCAGGATTTCTGTCCACATCAACCTCTGTAAAAAACATACCGCAGAATCCAAAACAGTCTGTCATGTTTTAACAAGCAACGTACATTCGAGTGGCTTTTAAAAGACTTTTGAAAATGACTTTGGCTCCATTTTGTTTGAAATGTTCTGCGGAAGATATTTTTTTTCCCTTCCTGCAACAAACCTAGGTCCTCGGTGCTGCCCCACCCGTTCTTGTAGGCGAGAAATCATAAACATTTGTGTGACCAAGACTGCTACATGAGTGAAATGTTCTTTTCGGCTTTTTTTTTTTTCATCAATTAGGCGTACATACTGTTCTGAGCACAACCGCTCTCTCAAAATAGCTTTTATGAAACATTTTGGAAGCCAATTTGCTATCCATTTTAGCCATTGGTGATTCTTCGAATAGCAGATTGCCTGAGCATTACTCCAGATCGTAAATGAAATTTCATGTGAGTGTGTGTTCCGTATAAACACAAACATAAAAACAGTTTGCACTGTAGATTGTACTGCGTCTTGCTGCTTTTATTAATTGCTGCATCTAAAAATTCGATACAGAGATTCAATTAGGCTTTACTGTCTGCATGCTGAGGGTGTGGGTGGAAGGGTGGAGCAATATGGGATGTGTGTCTGAGTGAGTGAGTGAGTGTGTGTGAGTGAGTGGGAGAGTCATTATTTCCATCCTGCCTTCCAGAGACGGATGATTGCTTGTTAGCGCTGACCCGAAACACAGCTGTGTGTCCTCAGCAGGCCTACAGGCTAACTGAGTAGGCTACATAAAGACACAAGGGGATGTCTTCCTGCGGTCATTTTACACACGTTACTACTTTTCTAGCACTTGAAAAAGAAAAGTTTTTAATGTGGAGACTGCAGGTTATGCACTGCAGGGAGTCCAAATGTATGTGAATATAACATAAATCACCTGGAAAATAAAGGACCAGTTACATTTTCTGTGATATCTGATTTTAGATTATTATGGGTTTGTTACCATGACAATAAATTCAGATAGTGATCTCATTATGAACCTGTTGTATACAGTATACCGTTTTTTTTTTTAACAACCCCAATTCCATAAATTTGGGACACTGTGTAAAATGTAAATAAAAAAACAGAATATGATGATTTACAAAACATGGAAACCCTATAGTATATTTTGTTGAAAATAGTACAAAGACAACGTATCAAATACCTGCTACGCCGAGCCCACTCGCATCTGGATAAGGGAAATGGCACAGTGAGGATCCTCTTCTTGGACTTCTCGAGTGCTTTCAACACCATCCAGCCCCTATTACTTCAGGACAAACTGAACAGGATGCGAGTGGACCCCTGCCTGGTCACCTGGATCTCCAGCTACCTCACTGACAGGCCGCAGTACGTCAGGCTGAAGGACATCACATCTGACACTGTGATTAGCAGCACCGGAGCACCCCAGGGCACGGTGCTGGCCCCTCTTCTCTTCACCCTGTACACCGTGGACTTCTGCTACAACTCGGAACTGTGTCACATTCAGAAGTTTGCCGATGACACAGCCATCGTTGGGTGTATCAGTGACGACAGAGAGGAGGAGTATAGGAGCCTGGTGAGGGACTTTGCTGTGTGGTGCAACAGGAACCATCTGCAGCTCAACACCTCGAAGACCGAGGAGCTGGTCATTGACTTTGGGAGGTCCAGACCAAGGTCACGACCAGTTCTGATCGAGGGAGTCAAGGTGGAGGCCGTGGATTCCTACACGTACCTCGGGCTGTGGCTGGACAGCAAGCTGGACTGGACTTGCAACACCAAACACTTATACAGGAAGGGACAGAGCAGGCTATACTTCCTTAGGAGGCTGCAGTCCTTTAACGTCTGCAGGAAACTCCTGTGGATGTTCTATCAGTCTGTGGTCGCCAGTGTCCTGTTTTACACCGTGGTGTGCTGGGGGGCAGCACATCCAAGAAGGCTGGACAAACTGATCAGGTGGGCTGGCCCTGTGGTCGGCATGAAGCTGGACTCTCTGGTGACGGTGGCAGAGAAGAGGTCTATGGACAAAATATTGAACATCATGGACGATGCCAGTGACCCTCTGCACACCATCATCAGCAACCAGAGGAGCCTGTTCAGTGACAGAATGCTCCTTCCCAAGTGCAGGACGAACAGACTTAAAAACTCCTTTGTCCCTCACGCCATCAGACTGTACAACTCCTCTCTGGGGGGGGGGAGGAGGGATAACAGGAGGACAGAGGATGGGAAGGACCAGTAGCCTAGCCTAACAATAAGCAATACCGGACAATGTGCAATATAATGTGCAATATCTCTCCTGCCGCCGCCCCCCCTTTTTTCTTTTTCCCTCCTTCCCCCCCTTCCCCATATATTATTCTTTTTATATTTGTATATGTAAATAATTTATTTTACAACCCCGATTCCAAAAAAGTTGGGACAAAGTACAAATTGTAAATAAAAACGGAATGCAATGATGTGGAAGTTTCAAAATTCCATATTTTATTCAGAATAGAACATAGATGACATATCAAATGTTTAAACTGAGAAAATGTATCATTTAAAGAGAAAAATTAGGTGATTTTAAATTTCATGACAACAACACATCTCAAAAAAGTTGGGACAAGGCCATGTTTACCACTGTGAGACATCCCCTTTTCTCTTTACAACAGTCTGTAAACGTCTGGGGACTGAGGAGACAAGTTGCTCAAGTTTAGGGATAGGAATGTTAACCCATTCTTGTCTAATGTAGGATTCTAGTTGCTCAACTGTCTTAGGTCTTTTTTGTCGTATCTTCCGTTTTATGATGCGCCAAATGTTTTCTATGGGTGAAAGATCTGGACTGCAGGCTGGCCAGTTCAGTACCCGGACCCTTCTTCTACGCAGCCATGATGCTGTAATTGATGCAGTATGTGGTTTGGCATTGTCATGTTGGAAAATGCAAAGTCTTCCCTGAAAGAGACATCGTCTGGATGGGAGCATATGTTGCTCTAGAACCTGGATACACCTTTCAGAGATGCAGGCTTCTGAACTGAGCGCTGATAACAACTTGGGTCGTCCTTCTCCTCTTTAATCCGAATGACACGGCGTCCCTGATTTCCATAAAGAGCTTCAAATTTTGATTCGTCTGACCACAGAACAGTTTTCCACTTTGCCACAGTCCATTTTAAATGAGCCTTGGCCCAGAGAAGACGTCTGCGCTTCTGGATCATGTTTAGATACAGCTTCTTCTTTGAACTATAGAGATTTAGCTGGCAACGGTGAATGGCACGGCGAATTGTGTTCACAGATAATGTTCTCTGGAAATATTCCTGAGCCCATTTTGTGATTTCCAATACAGAAGCATGCCTGTATGTGATGCAGTGCCGTCTAAGGGCCTGAAGATCACGGGCACCCAGTATGGTTTTCCGGCCTTGACCCTTACGCACAGAGATTCTTCCAGATTCTCTGAATCTTTTGATGATATTATGCACTGTAGATGATATGTTCAAACTCTTTGCAATTTTACACTGTCGAACTCCTTTCTGATATTGCTCCACTATTTGTCGGCGCAGAATTAGGGGCATTGGTGATCTTCTTCCCATCTTTACTTCTAAGAGCCGCTGCCACTCCAAGATGCTCTTTTTATACCCAGTCATGTTAATGACCTATTGCCAATTGACCTAATGAGTTGCAATTTGGTCCTCCAGCTGTTCCTTTTTTGTACCTTTAACTTTTCCAGCCTCTTATTGCCCCTGTCCCAACTTTTTTGAGATGTGTTGCTGTCATGAAATTTCAAATGAGCCAATATTTGGCATGAAATTTCAAAATGTCTCACTTTCGACATTTGATATGTTGTCTATGTTCTATTGTGAATACAATATCAGTTTTTGAGATTTGTAAATTATTGCATTCCGTTTTTATTTACAATTTGTACTTTGTCCCAACTTTTTTGGAATCGGGGTTGTAATTTATCTAGAAGTTTTCTCTATTTTCTCTGTTTATCTGTAATGATGCTGCTGGAATCTTAATTTCCCTGAGGGAACCTACCCAAAGGAATCAATAAAGTTTTATCTAATCTAATCTAATCTAATCTAATCTAATCTAATCTAATCTAATCTAAATGTTGAAACCGAGAAATTTAATTGTTTTTTGAAAAAAAAATGCTCGTCTTGCATTTGATATCAGCAACATGTTTCAGAACAGTTGGGACAAGGGGAACAAAAGACTGAAAAAGTTGTGTAATGCTAAAAAAAAAAGAATTTGGTTAATTGGCAACAGGTCAGTAACATGATTTGGGTATAAAAAGAGCATCCCAGAGAGGCGGAGTCTCTCAGAAGTAAAGATGGGGAGGGATTCACTGCTCTGTGAAAGACTGCGTGGGCAAACAGTACAACAATTAAGAATAATGTTCCTCAATGTAAAATTGCAAAGAATTTGTGGATCACATCATCTATGGTACATAATACCAAAAGATTCAGAGAATCTGGAGAAATCTCTGTATGCAAGAGACAAGGCTGAAAACTGACATTGGATGCCTGTGATCTTCAGGCCCTCAGGCGACACTGTATTAAAAGCAGACATGTGTCTGTAGTGGAAATCACTGTATGGGTTCAGGAACACTTCAGAAAGCCATTGTCTGTGAAAACAGTTCATTACTGCATCCACAAATACAAGTTAAAACCAGATATAAACAATATCCAGAAACACCGCCACCTTCTCTGGGCCCGAGCTATTTTACGATGGAATGAGGCAAAGTGGAAAATTGTCCCTGAGGTCTGATGAATCAAAAGTAGAAATTCTTTTTCGAAATCATGGACACCACGTCCTCCAGGCTAAAGAGGAGAGGGACCATCTGGCTTGTTATCAGTGCTCAGTTCAAAAGCCAGCATCTGTGAGGGTATGAGGGTGCATTAGTGCACATGACATGGGTAGCTTGTACATCTGGGAAAGCATCATTAATGCTGAATGACATAAACACTTTTCAGAGCAATATGCTGCCATCCAGACAAAATCTTTTTCAGGGAAGGCCTTCCTTCTTTCAGTAAGACAATTCCAAACCGCTTTCTGCACATATTAAAACTGCATAGCTCTGTAGTAAAAGAATCCAGGTGCTAAACTGGCCTGCCTGCAGTCCAGACCTGTCTCCCATTTAAAACATTTGGTGCATTATGAAGCACAAAATACGACAAAGGAGACCAGAACTGTTGAGCAACTGAAATTGTATATCAGGCAAGAATGGGACAACGTTTCTCTTTCAAAACTACAGCAATTGGTCTCCTCAGTTCCCAGACGTTTACAGAGTGTTGTTAAAAGTAGAGGTGATGTAACACAGTGGTAAACATGCCCCTGTCCCAACTTTTCTGAAACGTGTTGCTGCCATCAAATTCAAAATGAGCACATAAAACAATAAAATTTCTCCGTTTCAACGTTTGATATGTTGTCTTTGTATAATTTTCAATGAAGTATCGGGTTTCCATGATTTGCAAATCGTCATATTCTGTTTTTGATTTATGTTTTAAACAATGTCTCAGATTTATGGAATTGGGTTTGTAGCTCAAGTGAATTAGCTTTCTAAATTACACTTGCCAATGCTATTGATGAACAGTTGTTGTTGTTGTTGTTGTATATTTTAACAGAACTGGTTCCAGTTAAAAAAAAAAATCTGAGGTTATAAGGATTCAAACCATTGTCCCAGAACACAAACATGAACTAGTTTACTAGTGGCTAACTTGCCAATTTTGTACCATTTGTGCTGCCCTTTAGTCCATTTATAGCTGATACAATACAGATGTAACAAATAAAATTTAGATGAGTCAGATACAGGCAGGGAGAGTTTCAGAAAATTGTTTTGGCATACAGTGAATGGAACAGATGTGTGTGTGTGTGTGTGTGTGTGTGTGTGTGTGTGTGTGTGTGTGAGAGAGAGAGAGAGAGAGAGAGAGAGAGAGACATATAAATGGGCAACAAAATAAAAGCAGGAAGAAACAGCTGCTTATGAGTGTTTGTGAGTGAAATGTACATAATAGTCATACAGACAGAAGAAAGAAAGAGAGAGATAGAACCAGCAGGCTGTAATGCTCAATACTTTTCCTCTGAGCATTGTGTGCTTTTTTTTCTTCAAACAACTGATTCAAAAGAGCTAAAATGCTGTGTAGCAAACTATATAAATTTGAGGAGGCACTGCAGGGTGCTGTCCATCTTGCTCGCAGTAGGTGTTATCATTTGGACTTCAGCGATGCTTCACTGCTTGACGATCCTGCAGAGATAGAGTGTTTCTGTCTCACCTCCCCCCCAGTGAGACAGAAACACCAGCCTTGGTCTTGGCCTTGTACCAATCTAAGCTTTGTCAAGTCACGATTCAGGGCTTCAACTCCGTGAGCTTTCAGAAGCCATTCGCATGCAATGGAGAAGAATGTTTCAAAGCCAAATGCCTCCAGGATGATTACTGAGGATCAGTGTGAGCAGGTTTTCTTGCAACCTAATGCTTTTTTTTTTTGTGCACTCTACTTAGGGCTCTAACATCACAGACAGCTGCACGGAGATGCTGATGCAGGGCGTGCTGTTGAAAATCTCAGCGGGGAATATCCAAGAGCGAGTTTTCTTCCTCTTTGACAACCTACTGGTGTACTGCAAAAAGAAGAACAGGTGAGGCTCACTTCTTAGGCACAGTATGTTCCTGAATGTTGGAGAGTATCGGGAACAGTTCTGGAGATGTTTGTGTTTCTTGGCAGGCGTTTGAAGAACAGCAAGGCGGCTACGGAGGGCCCGCGGTACCAGTTCCGCGGACGAATCAACACCGAGGTGATGGAGGTAGAGAACGTGGATGACGGTACAGGTCAGTGTTTGAGGTCCATATGGTATGTGTTATTGTTTACAATGCAGCTTTTTTTTTTTTAGCAAAGCACAAGAATGGAAGATGGGTCATTAAGACTGGACACTAAAAGAGAGAAACAACAATTCTGTTCATGTCAATACATTTTTGAAAAGATTTTTTTAGTTCAATAGCATCTATAATATTGTCTTTCAAAACGTAGTAATCAAGGACGCGTTATCCTAATGGGCTTCATGAGCAGCTGCCCAGGGCCTCGGAGGTAGCGAGATCAGAAAATATGAAACGATATTTTCAGAAGTTTTGATCATATTGATAATATTTTTGATGCATTTCGCCACCCGTAAGGAAGCCCACTTTGTCCCGTCGCATAAATCACCCATCACTGTCAATATGATCACTGTCCACCATGTCTTCACACGTAAGTTGACCCATGGCTGTCAAACTGAATGCGCAAAGCTGTGTGCCACTGCTGTTTGGGACATTCCGTGTGTGAAAGGATGAAATGTTTCACATAGCCTCACATTTTGAGATTTATTTCTGAGAAGCAAGATATTTTTCTTTCTTTGTTATCGCTCTTTGTTTTCACAAGTTAAAAGTTGCCTGGATTCCAAAATGAAAACGAACGGTTATATACCAAATGAATGTTCTTGTTCTGAATACTAAAGAAACTGTTGTAGGCCTCGGTTATGTTCTTGACATGTTGTTCATGGACTCACTCATTCAAAGGCTTCTTGAGGCTAAACTTTAGTTAACCAGACTTGTTAACCGTGATGTCTGATGGAATTTTTCACCATGCAATTGCCTATTTCACCATTGCTTTTTCTCGATTAAATAGGTGTTGATGGATATAAAGTTTTATCGTTCAATAGTATTTCTAATTGTGCCACTGTCATTATTTACGTTTCTGTGTCTAGTTAGACAGGCACGTCTGAGAGGGTGAATTTGCTGAGCGCAGTTGACAACAGGCGGGGGTGGGGCCTCGGGGGGGTGTCTGCCCAGGGCCTCGGGGGGATGTCTGCCCAGGGCCTCGGGGGTGTGTCTGCCCAGGGCCTCGGGGGGATGTCTGCCCAGGGCCTCGGGGGTGTGTCTGCCCAGGGCCTCGGGGGGATGTCTGCCCAGGGCCTCGGGGGGGTGTCTGCCCAGGGCCTCGGCAAGGGTTAACGCGGCCCTGGTAGTAATACAATATCTGAAACTTCATAAAGGCCTTAAGCTCTGCCCACTTCACAATGACATCATCCCTGAAAAGCTTGTTGTTTGCACGGTGGTTTAATGGTTATCACTGTCACCTCACAGCAAGAAGGTTCTGGGTTTGAGCCCAGCAGTCGACGGGGGCCTTTCTGTGTGGAGTTTGCATGTTCTCCTTGTGTCTGTGTGGGTTTCATCCAGGTGCTTTGGTTTCCCCCACAGTCCAAAGACATGTGGTTAGGTTAACATGGGGCGGCCTTGGCCTGAGGTTGGGCTGAAGTGCACTTGAGCAAGGCACCTAACCCCCAACTGCTCCTTGGGTGCTGTAGCATAGCTGCCCACTGCTCTGGGTATGTGTGTGTGCTCACTGCTCACTTGTGTGTGCATGTGTGTGTTCACTGCTTCAGTTGGATTAAATACAGAGGAGGAATTTCACTGTGTGCTTAAATCTGTGCTTGAGTGTACGTCTGACAAATCAAGGCTTCTTGGCTTGGCTTCATATGATTTATGCTCATTTATTTTCAGTTTATTTAAAATTTCAATTTTATTTTTATTAACAAACATTTCTGATAGGCGGCACAGTGGTGTAGTGGTTAGCACTGTCGCCTCACAGCAAGAAGGTCCGGGTTCGAGCCCCGTGGCCGGTGAGGGCTTTTCTGTGCGGAGTTTGCATGTTCTCCCTGTGTCCGCGTGGGTTTCCTCCGGGTGCTCCGGTTTCCCCCACAGTCCAAAGACATGCAGGTTAGGTTAACTGGTGACTCTAAATTGAGCGTAGGTGTGAATGTGAGTGTGAATGGTTGTCTGTGTCTATGTGTCAGCCCTGTGATGACCTGGCGACTTGTCCAGGGTGTACCCCGCCTTTCGCCCGTAGTCAGCTGGGATAGGCTCCAGCTTGCCTGCGACCCTGTAGAACAGGATAAAGCAGCTAGAGATAATGAGATGAGATGAGACATTTCTGATATTCAGGAAATGTTACATGTTTTTCCAGTTATTTCCTAATTAAAAGAATATTCCAGAGGAATTTCCAGTAAATGTTGATTATTCCTGAATTTATGAAAGATTTTATACGATAAAGTGGCATAATTTTTTTTAAATATAAACGCATCGTATTTTATTTCACATATTTCAAAATCAGGTCTGCAAATTGCATTCATATTTATCCAGATAAAGCCTTGTTTGCATAAATAGATATGCATTTTTAAAATATAAAAGTACTTGCTTTTTAAAATCCCTATTCAGCTATACTGTCTTGCTGCAACTTTTAGTTGGTACTTTAATATAATGTAGCATGCCTTAAGGTTGTGGTAATATAATAGAGCTGTATGTAACTTTATTTCGCTGGATATAACTGTATTTGCACGTCCTTGCCCCAACTGCCATGTGTTGTAACTAAATCCATCTGTTCAGCCACGGGGTACGATGGAGTTACATCTCCCACACAAGTTATGAGTGAAAAAATGATGATTTTTTGCCTGATGTGCCGACCTCAAGACTTCATATCTGGCACGGCTTCTTTCCTCGCCTGGTGGGGTTCACACGTAACCACTTCAACAGCAAAAGGTTAGGAAAATGCCATTTTCTGGGCAAGATGACAGATCCTCAGAGCTCACTTGCTTTCTGAACACAGAATGGAGTGTATCTTGGCTGTGGAGGAGCTCTGATTATCAGTTATATTTGCAGAAGCAATCTGGTCTCTGGTGGATTTAATATCAGGCTTTTTAAAAGGAGATCTATTTCAGTGCGTGGGGAGGAAACAAAGCAAAATTTAGCACACAGGCTCATGGGTGTTCTCCACAATCTCGCCAGTAATAAGGGAAATATAGTTATTACTGTGGCTTAACTCACACATAATGAAAGTGATTGATGGTGTGGTTCATGCATGGATAAGGAACTGCTCTTTCAGTTATATATAGAAATGTATTGCTGACATTAGTTTCTATTCTTGTTAAGTAGAAAGATTTGTTATGGGTGAAATTTTGTGATCTACTTTTACAGAGAAGACAGAAAGTTTGGGATAGTTTCCGAATAGATTAAGCACACACAGCATGATTTTTCCAGTTGATAGTGTCCATATCATACTGAAAGGCAATATGGATTGTAGCTCAACAGACAAGTTACACAGTTAGAAAGGTAACTTGAAAATAATTTCTTGCATTTTAGAATTGTTTACAGTTAATTAATATGACATTAATACATGTATGTCAGTGTAGTTCTCATCACAGCTGTTGGTTATATTGAGTGTGTATATACTATATATACACTGTATGTTGGTTACATAAGTGTGTAAAGCCTGACCGAGTTGCGTTTGCATGAACTGATTTTCCCAATAGCCAATCACTCATCACCATTGTTCCCAAAAACAGTCACTGATCACCATTATTCCCAATAAATAATCACTGATCAGCGTTATTCTCAATACATAATTGCTGATCAGTATTTTCCCAAAGACCAATTTCTAAGCACCATTGCTCCTAATGACCAATCACTGATCGCCATTGTCTCCAATAACCAATCACTGATCACCAATTTTCCTAATACCCAAACACTCATCACCATTGTTTGTCCCACCCCATGCAACCACTTCCTTCCTGTCTATTTTCTGATGACTCACTGCTGTGGCTTCTTTTTTATCCGAGTTCTTGATAGAACGTATAGTATTATAGTATAGTACTGTAAATACTGAAAAGTTTGACTGAGTTGCATTTGCACGAATTGATGTTTCCAACAGTCACTCATCACCATTGTTCCCATCAACCATTCCCTAATCGCCATCGTTCCTAGACAAATTACTCACCATCACTGTAAAAAAATTACTGATCACCATTATTCCCAAAGACTATTCACTGATAACCATTGTTCACAAAGACCAGATACTAATCACCATTGTTCCTAATGACAAATCACTCATTGCCATTGTTCCCAAAGATCAGCTACTAATCAACATTGTTCCTAATAACAAATATCTGATCACCATTTTCCACAAAGACCAGTTACTAATCACCACTGTAAAACAGTTACTAATCACCATTGTTCCTAATGACACATCATTCATTACTGTTGTTCACAAAGACCAGCTACTCATCACCACTGTTCCTAATGACAAAGATCTGCTCACCACTGTTCCCAAAGATCAGCTATTAATCACAGTTGTTCCTAATTACAAATCTCTTATCACAATGGTTCCCAAAAACCAGTTACTAATCACCATAGTTCATAATGACAAATCACTAATTACCACTGTCCCCAAAGATCAGCTACTAACCACCACTGTTCCTAATGACAAATCTCTGATAACTATTGTTCCCAAAAACAGTTACTAATCACCATAGTTCCTAACGACAAATCACTCATTACCATTGTTCCCAAAGACAAGCTACTAATCACCATTGTTCCTAATGATAAATCTCTGCTCACCACTGTTCCCAGATATCCGCTACTAATCACAGTTGTTCCTAATTATAACTGTATGATCACCGTTGTTCCCAAAGACCAGTTACTAATCACCATTGTTCCTAATGACAAAACTCTGATAACTATTGTTCCAAAAGATCAGCTACTAATCACCATTGTTCCGAATGGCAAAACTCTGATAACTATTGTTACCAAACATCAGCTACTAACCAGTTGTTCCTAATTACAAATATCTGATCACCATTGTTCCCAAAGACCAGTTACTAATCACCATTGTTCATAATGACAAATCACTCATTACCTTTTTTTAAACACACACACACACACACACACACACACACACACACACACACACACACACACACACACATACACACACACACATATCTATATAATGTGTGTGTGTGTGTGTGTGTGTGTGTATTACATACATACATACATACATACATACATACATACATACATACATACAGGGGGCTGCAAAAGTAGGTATACAGTAATGAAAAACAAACTGTTTGCACAAAATGTTATTTTATTGATTATATAAACCCATCAATAATAACATATCAATAATAAACATATTAATCCCTCAAATGTTCAAACTGTTTGTCCCCGGCATTCACACACTCCACTAGTCGAGTGTGGACACCCATGCACACTCTGGCACAAAGGTCTTTATCAGCATCAGTTTCCTGGCAAGCCTCCCATATGAACTGAATCATGGCATCAACAAACGTGGCTTGCATGCGAAAACCCTATCTTTTACACATCCCCAGAATATATATATATATATGTATGTGTGTGTGTGTGTGTGTATATATATATATATATATATATATATATATATATATATATATATATATATATATATATATATATATTTGCTGGGGGAGATGGTGGGGATCATCCCCCCCTCTGGTTTTTATCTCTGCTGAAAAAAAATCCTCGGGTACAACCCCGTCAATAAAACAAACAAACCAAAAAAAAAGTTGACATGACAGGCATGTTGTGACACAGTTTTCTATGGTCTACATTGCACTCACTTTCAAAATGACCCGAAGTGGCAGCTTTGATGTTCACGAACGTCCCCAGCAAATAGATATACATTGTAGATAATAACAATATCCAGAGTGTGAACGTGGATTTAGCACCATGAATCACATCCTTACTGATGAGCGCAACAGAATGAATGTATCCACACTGAACAGCCTTCTTTTCCTCGCTGTCAATGGGCCAGACGTGCGTTCCTTCCCTGCTGAGAAATTCGCAGAAATGTGGATTAAAGAAGGGCGAAACGCGGCGGATAGCGCACCGACGGGAAAGCAGAAAAGGCCACATGAACTGCGCCATCAGAGCAAACTGTTCATTTAGTATTCATGTATTTTAGTGATTTTCGAGTCACTGTCCATTTAATCCGGAGGGAGAGAAACATCACAGCAATGTGACAAGCCATGCGAACTTTGTTGTGTGTTAGTGTTCGTGTATTTAGTCAGAGAGATAGGAAGATGAATTTACTATCTCTGGTTTAGTGTTCGTTTTCATTTAGTGTTATTCATTTGATATCATCGGATGTTATTGAGCTGTTAGCCTATTGTTACCTTAATTTTGTGACGTTTCATGATTAAAAAAAAAAAATCCCCCCTTCTGTTTTTTTGACAAATCGTACCCTGTATATATATATATATATATATATTAGTGCTGTCAAAAATGTCATGTTATTAACGCGTTAACTTGACTCAATTTTAACGGCAATAATTTTTTTATCGCGAGATTAACGCTCTGTGACATGATGTAGGTTTTTCATAAGCTTTTGAAACTGCCAGGAACTTGGAACAGAGACTTTGCTTAGAAAAACGATAGCGGCTAGACTGTAATGCCACGCCCCGCACAGCCAGAGTCCTCTGCCCTCCCCCCAAAGAACCAGCGCAGGCAGGGCGCGCTAGTAGAGATGGGATTTATGGCTCTTTGATGGGATCCGCATCTTTGTGATCCGTTCTTTGAAAAGAGCCGTTCAAAAGACTGGCTCATTTGGCTCTTTTTAAATATTTATTCAGTTTTAAGAAGACAGCGTCTAAAGAAGCCAGATCCCTCTGAACTGTAAACTCAATGCTATCCCAGAAATCCTTCCTGTAATATGCAAATTTGGCCGCCTCTGATTGGACAGCGCGACGCATCAACAGGCAGAAAGTGTAAAAGTACAAAATGTGTTAAGTGAGCTGAAACAGTAAAGATCAGATTCAATGCAATATTTATCAACGAACAACTTAAAGTTAATATAATAGTGTACTTTATATTATAATCAAGCATGTCAAGCCTACCGTCACTGTGTAACCTGTCTCTCTGATTAGAATTGTAAACTAACTCAAGCAGTAGATCACTTCACTCATGGTTCTTTTGCTAGCCCCGGTGCTCGGCTTAGGTTTCACTTTGCAGTGGCTGTGTCAAGACGTGTTATGCTTTGCAATAAAAAAAAACATTGGTACAAAGCAAGCCCATTCACATTTTTATGCTGATAAGAGAATTACAATGGTTTTTCATGTGACAAAAATGTGCGATTAAATTGCGATTAATCATGAGTTAACTATGACAGTCGCGACATTAATCGTGATTAAATATTTTAATCGCTTGACAGCACTAATATATATATATATATATATATATATATATATATATATATATATATATATATATATGTATGTGTGTGTGTGTGTGTGTGTGTGTGTGTGTGTGTGTTATTTTCTGATGACTCACTGCCACAGCTTTGTTTTATCTGAATTCTTGATTGAAATGATTGTATTATAGAATTATAGCTGTAGGATGGTAAATATTGAAATTGTCAGTTTGAATTCATTTTTGTAAATTTCTTCAGAAAATCTTCATCATGTAACACATTTTGATATACAAATTATTACAAATGAATGTACAAATTAGTCTGCGACTTATAGCCACTTCTTTTGAGTATGCTTTAACTATTTCGTCTGAAAAGAGCTGGCAGCGTTGGTCCTAAGGAGCCAGTTAAGCTGTCTCTCTCGGTCTTTGGGAGATCGCTAACATTGTGTAGGGTTTTCAAGGAAATGCCTTTTGTAATTAGACCTTAGAAATGCAGTGGTTGAATTTTCTACCTCAGTATTACTTTGCAGGTTGAATATCTGGTTAAACCCTCATCTATGCTAGTTTATCAAATCTTGTGAACTGAATTAGGCAATATTAGTAATATGTTAGCTCTAAAGTAAAAAAAAAACAACAACCCTGATGGCTTGGTTGTAGTTGTTAGCACTATTCTGCTGACAGAATGTCAACTCATTTTAAATACTCGCCATGAGTGCACATACGTACTCTGCATTTTTGAGTCAGGATATTTTGTGCATCTTTTCGAACTCACCTCAGACCCATACACTTGCTCTGCTGTTGGAATAAAACAGATCAATACATCTCCGTCTGTATTTCTGCTGTAATGCACATGATTTTTCCACTGAGTTATAGACAGATAAATCAATGCAACATTCAGACCAGTCAGTTGAGAGAAAAATGGACGTGCCAGGACTCTGATTAAAAATTGAGAAAATGGTCTGTTTATAATTCAGGGGAAAAGAGTGAGGGAAAAGTGCCACCTCACTTGCCTTGGGACGTTTTACTTCTATAAAATTCAGAGTAATTCTTCAGATTTCATGAGACTGGATGGCCGGTTGGTTTGAAGAGCAGAAGAAAAATTTACTCAGTGGAACAACTTTTTATAACTGTTCCACAACAAGGGCTTATCTCAAACAACAACTGAGGGCTATTATGAAACTGCACAGTTTCTAAGTGCTACAATGATTTGAAGCCTTTATTTTAGATTGTTTTATGTTCAAAACCACACAAACCGAAAATGTCTCATCTCGGCTCGTCTCATCTCATCTCATCTCATCTCATCTCATCTCATCTCATCTCATCTCATCTCATCTCATCTCATCTCATCTCATCTCATCTCATCTCATCTCATCTCATCTCATCTCATCATCTCTAGCCGCTTTATCCTGTTCTACAGGGTCGCAGGCAAGCTGGAGCCTATCCCAGCTGACTACGGGCGGAAGGCGGGGTACACCCTGGACAAGTCGCCAGGTCATCACAGGGCTGACTCTGGCTCAAAGTACTGAAGTGTGGTGTGAGCTCTTTATCATTAAATTAAGATGATCAAAGAAGCCTATGGATTTTTATGTAGTGTTTTAGGACATATTTCATGTTAGAATGCCTGAGAACATTGTTTTACCCCAATTGTGCTGCTTGTGGAAGTAACCTATTACTTCAGGGTCCTACTAGACAAATGTCGAGGGCATTTGGGGATTCCTTCCTCTTGATCCTTCTTCTTCTTGGAACTTCTGCACTCCACTTGGGACTCACCTTTGGGTACTGTGCATGGTCTGGCATGGATCAAAAGCAGTTTATAGCCCCTTACTTTAGTGGATAAGCTCTCTTGGACACTGTAGACTTATGCCTAAGGACCGCTGCTGTAATCATAAATTCTGCCTTATGTTCATCCCAGGACAATATTGCTACATTCGTCTAAAGCTTGCAACTTGGAATTTATGGCATCTGGCTCGGAACAAAATGCTGCCTGAACTTGGGATTCCTATTCAAGAAGTTGTCTTCTACCCTGATGCTTCATTTGACTTACCTCAGAAGTGAGAATTATGTCATGGAATTATGTCATTTTCTGCCTCTGTGCACTTGAGCTACGAAGTTGCGGAAAAGCCCCTCCATGTTCATCGTTCGTTAGCAACAATCTAGCCAAATAAAGCAAATTCTATAGACAGTATAACTCATTTAAAGGCAAAAAGTGCTGCTTTGTTTACAGTTGATGCTCTGAGCTGCCATGTTGATATGACATCACTTGCTGATCTCAGAGTTGAGTAGATCATCGCAAGTTCCTGAGAAGGAATTCTGAGTTGAGGGGGTGTTTGCTTGTTTATTTCATTCTTGCCATTGTTCTTTGCTATAAGTGATGTTTGATTTTAGAGATGATATAGGTGATGTCAAGAAAGGCTAGGCTAGGTGTTCACTTTTCGTCCTTTATATTGCAGCGGACTACCACAGCAGTGGGAACATCGTCAACAACGGCTGGAAAATCCACAACACTGCAAAGAACAAGTGGTTTGTGTGCATGGCCAAAACGCCTGAAGAGAAGCAGGAGTGGCTGGAGGCCATTTTGAAGGAACGAGAAAGGAGAAAATGTGAGTAACACTAATGACAAGCAGCGAGCCGTAACATGGTGTTTGCTCCATCCAATTAAATGTGTCAGAAGCAGTTAGTGGAAGGTTCAAGTCAAAGCAGTAATTAGCCTAGAGGCCTTTTGCTGTTAGTTTTTCCAGCTTATGACCCTTTCTCTATGTACGTAAATATGATAGATTTATTTGATTTCGTGTATAAAAATCTAATAATACTCATCCTAATACAGCAGGATGTGACTCATTGCCTGCTCTTTTCTCTCTGTCTCTCTCTTTTTTTCTCCTAAAGCACTGAGGTTGGGGATGGAGCAGGACACTTGGGTGATGATTTCGGAGAAGGGCGAGAAGCTCTACAACCTCTTGAGCAAGCAAGGCCACCTCATTAAGGACAGGAAACGCAAACTCACAACCTTCCCCAAGTGCTTCCTGGGAAGGTACCTCTCCTGACTTGGTGTTTTTAAGGACCTCAAGAAGATATGGCTTGAGTTTTGTTCATAGACAGAGACTGGCGTGACAACACCTCAAGTTTAGATGTAGCATTTGCGATCTTTGACTCATGAAAAATACGCTTGTCTGTTTTTTCAGATAAAGTCCTAACATTAAACTGAATGGAAATAAAATTCTTGGGATTAGAAAGACAGTTCTTTGACAAAAAAGTTCTGAAGGATGCTTTGGGTAGTGATGACTTTCTTTAGGTGAACTGCACAGGCTTCAGTTTTGTGATCCAATAGCAGCTAAGTGGGAAGACTTTGGTTCTTTGGTTGGTCAAAAATGGAGGAGCTTCTTATTAGTTACTGTTGATTGGTGCAAATTTGTCAATTCTAGTTTTGTTTTGCTTTTTAAATGGGAAAATTATCTGTTTTTTTTTTTCCATGACAGCAATGTTGAGACCTATGGGTGGACTCAAAGACACATTGATTTGGGAAAGGGTGGTTTCATGGAACCAGATAATTAAAGAACAACATCATGTACAATTCTGGCTAATGGAATTCAAGAGGTAGAACAGTGTTTCCTGAGCTTCTGGTGCGTCTTAGACACTATTCAAATACCCACATTGAACACGTTATTAATAGCATCTTGTTTCAGGTCAAGACCTCATTCATCATCGCCTGCCCATTTAGTATCCCTGGAAAGCTCCTTCTTTTCCTTCTAGCTCTCCCAGGAGATCTGTTTGTGTGCATCCTTGGCATTAGGGAGGCTGAAATCAAATCCAGATCATCATGAATCTTGTTTCTTCACAGAGTATCTGTTCGCATGCTTCTTGTGGACGATTTGATTAAATCAAGATTCCAGTACACCACAGGCCAACCAAAATCCCAGCAGCCTCACACCCGAGTGACAAGTTAAACCAGAGGTCGACAGCTGGGGGACCATGGCCTGGATACAGGGGTGGAAAATACTTGAGTAGTCATACTTCCTTACTCAATATTATTTTGGCTAAAATATTTCAACAAAAATTGTATTATTTACTATGTGCATTTTTATTTAGACCAACATATTCATTACAGTTTCAGTTTCTAGAACCCAAACAAGATTATCAGTGTAGAAAACAAAAAACAAAGAATCATACCAGTTCGGCATCTGTCTTAACCTTCTCATGCTACACAATATAGTTAGTGCTAGAGCGCTTCATGTGTGTCTGAAGATAGATAACCTGCTGCACTGTAGTGTGGAACATGAGGATGGGCGCCCCTGGCGCTACCTCAGTAAAATGCCGCCATAAGCTAAGACTCGTATATCATGATGCATCTCCTTAGTCTACCTAAGTGGCATGAACTCCATCTAATTTTAAAGCTAATGTGGTTAGTTTTGCTAACATTAACTTGCTTTCACTATGTTGCCTATGTTTTCTTCGCTAATGCTAGTCTAACATCAGTTCCAGTAGTTAAAGTAAATTAACTTTGCAGCAAGTTAAATTCAAATGATTTGAGTTCTGATCATTTCATTAGCATACTATGTCATGCTAGTCATGCACATGACATGCAAACTTAGTGATTTAAACTATGTTTTAATAAAAAGAAATAATTTAGAAAGTAAATAAAGTTAATATTAAAAATAATATATGATTAAAAGCAATACATTAAAAAGTTTATGTAATAGTTTTTAAAAAATATTCAAGATAAAATAAAAAATATATATTTTAAATTATAAAAAATATTAAAAATAATATGGGCGGCACGGTGGTGTAGTGGTTAGCGCTGTCGCCTCACAGCATGAAGGTCTGGGATCGAGCCCCGTGGCCGGCGAGGGCCTTTCTGTGCGGAGTTTGCATGTTCTCCCCGTGTCTGCGTGGGTTTCCTCCGGGTGCTCCGGTTTCCCCCACAGTCCAAAGACATGCAGGTTAGGTTAACTGGTGACTCTAAATTGAGCGTAGGTGTGAATGTGAGTGTGAATGGTTGTCTGTGTCTATGTGTCAGCCCTGTGATGACCTGGCGACATGTCCAGGATGTACCCCACCTTTCGCCTGTAGTCAGCTGGGATGGGCTCCAGCTTGCCTGCGACCCTGTGGGACAGGATGAAGCGGCTAGAGATAATGAGATGAGATGAGATTAAAAATAATTATATCAACAATTTATTTTTTTTAGAACTTTTTAATAAACATTTTAATAATGTTTTAAACATTTACTATATAGTGATTAAACTATCTTTTCAAAACATGACTAATGAATATAATCACATTTTAATTCAAAAAATACTTGAGTATATTTAAAAAGTAGCACTTTTTAGCTTTCATTCAATACATTTTTACCTGGATGCTTTCACTTTTAACTGAGTAAGATTACATATGATTGATACTTTCACTTACGAATAATTAAGTACTTTTTCTACCTCTTTCTAGATGTGGAGCCAGCAAACTATTTCAAACATTTGCCAAAAAAAAGTTGCATTATTAACTTAAAAAAAAAAAAAAGCTACTGTATTTCAACCTGAACCATCATGATGATTCATAGCAGCTGGGCAGAGAAATATGTGCTTATTCTATTTCAAAACAGATGTTTCTGTCATCTGTGTTGATGTGTCTTATTTACTGCAGTGAATGATATCGATCAGCCATAATATTAAACTGGCAGGTGAAGTGAACAACATTGATTATCTCATTACAGTGGCACCTGTCAAGGGGTGGGAGATATAAGGCAGCAAGTGAACAGTGAGTTTTCAAAGTTGATGTGTTGGAAGCAGGAAAAATGGGCAAGCGTAAGGATCTGAGAGGCTTTGACAAGGTGAAGTTGTGATGGCTAGATGACTGGGTCTGAACATCTCCGAAACAGCAGGTCTTGTGGGGTGTTCCCGGTATGCAGTGGTTGGTACCTACCAAAAGTGGTCCAAGGAAGGACAACCTTTGACAGGGTCATGGTGCTGAAGGTTCACTGATGCGCATCAGGAGCGAACGCTAGTCTGTCTGGTCCAGTCCCACAGGGCTGCCTCAGAACTGGGCCATGGAGCAATGAAAGGAACGTTGGATCCTGGCATTCATGTAGATGTTACGATACGATACGATACGATACGATAATACTTTATTGTCAGTTTACACTGAAATTTGGTTTGCATCCCTGAACAAGACTCGCTTGAGGACAACACATGTTACTTTGATCTGTATTACCTACTTATACTCTGTTACAGACCAAGTACACCTTTTTATGGCAATGGTATTCCCTAATGGCAGTGGCGTCTTTCAACAGGATATGTTCTTTATTCAGGAACCATTGTTCAGGAATGGTTGACAAAGTGTTCAAGGTGTTGACTTAGCGTCCAGATTCCCCAGATCTCAAGCTGATCGAGCATCTGTGGGATGTGCTGGATAAATAAGTCTGATCCATAGAGGCTCCACCTCAGAACTTACAGGACTTAAAGGATTTGCTGCTAACGTCTTGGTGCCAGACACCACAGCACACCTTCAGAGGTCTTGTGGAGTCCAGGGCTTGACAGGTCAGAGCTGATTTGGCGGTACAAGGGGGACCCACACAGTATTAGGCAGGTGGTTTTAATGTCATGGGTGATTGGTGTAAACAGTGAAATAACATTCAGTCATGTTATTTGCTTATCCGGACCTGTGTGAGCAAGAAATTGAATGTAGCAGGATCTGTACAAATTTGTTTTGAATACCCCAGAGTTAAACACATTTTATTTCTCTTTGGAGACTCAATAGAGCATGGAATAATCTTGTTTTCTGCAGTGGAAGAAATAAATGTTTCTAATTCATATTTCATGGCTGCAACTAGTTCCAGGTTGTTTATATTTTTTCTGTTTTAGAATTTAATCAATCTGCTTTGGTTTGAAATCCCTGCTGAAAACTTTGACTTCTAACACCAAATCTATTATGTAAGATGCACCGAAAGAGCCTTTCAAGCGCATGCTGTGATTTAGAAAGCTTTCAGCACATAAAATTCTAATGCTCTGATGTTGAGGGATGTAGAAATAACCACAAAACAGCTTTTGGGCTTTGTGATCAAAGATGAAATGAGCAGAAATCGCTCTGTATTTTTGCACCAGTTAAAAACTGGCTATGTGTTTGTCCTCTTTTAAAAAAGAACTCCACTCCTGAGACTGGAGCTGGCCGTAACAGTGATGTGTGTCAGATGTTCTCAAATTCCAACTTTTTAGAAAACAGAAATGTGCCATTCAAGCCTGCGGTAAAAGCGTAGCCTGGTTTTTGCACAAAATGTACATCCTGTGTTGTTGTTGTCTTGTTAGAGAGTGAGTAAATAACATGTAAGGGCAAAATAATTGAAGAAAATGAAGTGGCAAGCTCTTTAAGTTCTTTAAACGCTTAAAAAGTGGATTTCTCCATTTGTGATTGTTTGGAATGTCTGGGGAAGCAATGAATGAGGCTGATCATATTCAGAAGTGGGAGCCTGTCAAGTTTTACTGCCATTTAGATGCCAGCGAGACTTCCTCAATGTGCCAAGACAATGGCCATATGCCGCTCCAAATTACACCGAGTCATGCCAGCTTCTCCATCTGACTGCCAGACATCATCATGAACAAGGACGGCACTGTTATTCCCCATGTTGCCCATTTGGTGGCTGGAGATTTTAAAAGCTAAGGGAGGAAAAAAATTGACCTCAAACAGTGCTCTTCATACTTGTGGCTGGCTTCAATTGTAAACGTTCTTCAGATTGGTAAACACTTTGTGCTCATGTAATGAGAAATACAGCATGGTGTGTGTGGAATGAGGCTGGATCTGTCAGTTAGAGAGCTCACACGAGCCAGATGGCGTGGCAGACTGTGTAACATGAAAAGTTAACGAACACAGGAAACACTTTCCATAAAAGACACGAGGACATTGCTGGCCAAGTGTGACGGTCTAGACGAGCCGTGTACGAAACACGCAAGTCTTCAATAAAGCATTCTGTCTGCATTTGAATCCTCGGTCTCGGCCACTCGTGTCTCCTCGGCTTTCCGGACACTGAAATCTAACGTGACGTCTTTCTGATTAGTTGCTTTTGGCTCTGAGTCGTGTCATTTTTTTTTCTCTTTGCTCTCCAAACCTCTGAAGTGTGGAGCTATTTTAAGTCATGAACTTTATGGCTGTACACTGTGTCTTTGTTGGCTTTGAGTGGGTTTTGAGAGCTTGTCCACAAAATGTAGTCATTACACAAGAGAATATTTTACAGGCAAACTTAAGACTGCTGAATGTTAAGGAAAACAGATATTGGAAAAAAAAAGAAAGAAAAAGGATTTACACTGAAGATAATGACGAGTAGCAGCTCAAGAGATAAGGTTTCTTGCCAGTTAACAGGTTGTCCCAGGGACAGCCAGTTTCAGATTTGGCTTCACTCATCTGTTTAGAGTTGAATGAGAAATATTCTTCAAAATCATGAAAACAAGAAGTTAAGTAGTTCATGTTTTAGAATTTATTTCCTCATAAACAGTACTGTGCAAAAGGCTGAGGCACATGTAAAGAAATGCTGTAGACCAATAAATAATGAAATAAAATGTTTCAACATTAAAAAAATACTATAAACAGTAAGCAGTGAGTCATAATAAATGAAACAAAGTCAGTATTTGGTGTGAGACGACCCTTTGCTTTAAAAAAAAAAATAGTAGTCTCGGGTCCAGCGAGTGCAGTTTTATGTGGAAATGAGCTGTAGGTTTTACTGAGCATCTTACAGAACCGGGCGGCACGGTGGTGTAGTGGTTAGCGCTGTCGCCTCACAGCAAGAAGGTCCGGGTTCAAGCCCGTGGCCGGCGAGGGCCTTTCTGTGCGGAGTTTGCATGTTCTCCCCGTGTCCGCGTGGGTTTCCTCCGGGTGCTCCGGTTTCCCCCACAGTCCAAAGACATGCAGGTTAGGTTAACTGGTGACTCTAAATTGAGCGTAGGTGTGAATGTGAGTGTGAATGGTTGTCTGTGTCTATGTGTCAGCCCTGTGATGACCTGGCGATTTGTCCAGGGTGTACCCCGCCTTTCGCCCGTAGTCAGCTGGGATAGGCTCCAGCTTGCCCTGTAGAACAGGATAAAGCGGCTACAGATAATGAGATGAGATGAGATCTTACAGAACCAGCCCCAGTTCTTCTGGACACTCTGACTGTCACACTCGCTTCTTCATTTTGCACCAAAACCCAGCAGCCTTCATTATGTTTTCTTTTTTAATCTGAAAAGTGCTCTCTTGTGTAATATGTGGCTCAGATACAAACTTTTTTTTTCTGTAACATTTAATTTTGTGCTGGGAAATGAACGTTTGGGCTCTAAAATATGTTTTTGTACTGACTCGATAATGTAGAAGTCATAAAATAGAAATCTATAACAAAGTTTGTATGAGTAAAAAAATAGAATGCCCCAGACTTTTGCACAGTACTGTACATGGCCAAACCTCAGCGTGTTAACAGTCCAAAAAACAAAATGATATTTTTTAATGTAATATAAAGGTAAACTTTTCCTTTACTTGCCTCTCAGGATTTTTTTAAGCCTTCAGCTAACCCTACATTTTTATGTGATATTTTTTCCTCTGTTCTTTGTTCATGTTTCTTTTTTTGTATCCATATTTACTAGCCAATATAAAACAGCGCTTGATAGATGAACAAAAGACAAAAACACTGGTTATGAAAACCACCATATCGCCAGCCTACTTGTCCATGGAGCAAGAATAATTGAAAAAAGACACACAATCAGTTTCACTAGTAATTTATTTGCCTTTTATATACGGTATATATGCGCTAAAGAGACAAACCTTCACTGATGGATCAGTCGATAAGATGAAGATTAAGATAATTAACAACATGTCAATGTGCGACACAAAGCTTAGTTCCTATTATCAATCAAGGCTGAAGTTGATTATTTTCCTGTAAGAAGTAAAATTTATTTATCATTTTATCATTTATGTGACAACATTCTAAAACTGAGCGCTTGTTCTGAAATCATTAAGCTCATAAAGGTTTAATACTAATTTCCTCCGTCAACTATGTTGAAGGAGGTTATGTTTTCACCTCTGTTTGCTTGTTTGTTCCCAGCGTAACTCAAAAAGTAGTGAACAGATTATGATGAAATTTGGAGGAAAGGTGATCCATGGGCCAAGGAACAATGGATTAGATTTTGATGTAAATCCGGATATGTATGTTGATCCAGGATCCAGATATGTCTGCCAATCCAGGATTTTTCTTCTGTTCCAAATGTAACTCAAAAAGTAGTGAACAGATTTAGATGAATTTTGGTGTACAGCTTTAGTATTATCCTAGGTTCAAGTGATTTGATTTTGATGTTGATAACATGTGGCTTGGTGGAGGCAGACACTCTACCGATTGCCCTTCTAGTTTCACTTGAAATGATGCGAAACTGATCAGAATTCAAAATGGTGGACGGCAGAAACAGACTCACTTAATAGTACTCGTAAAACATTTATAACAGGCCTCTCAAGTTTTGAAGTCAGTTCAGCGTGAGATTTGTCGGGAAGGGCAGGGGTGGTGCTGGTGAGGGGTGTCGGTGGCGGCGCACAGGGGGATGGGGGGGTATGATTGGTGTTGTGTTGTAAGTGTTAGTGGCAGATTTAGAGGCCTTCAATACAGGGGTAGGGGGCTCCCACTTGAAACACAGTGGTTCCAGGCCTGCCATTTTAACAGCCATGATTGAGAAGAGAGTTCCATCAAGGGCAACGTGTAAACAGAAGCGCGTAACAATGTACTACTATATCTGTGTATTTTGCAGTTTGGCAAGTACCCAGTAAAGGAAGAGATTAAAAAAAAACACACTGAGTTTTCATTCAAGTATGCAACACTAGGACTAAAAACAGGTGTCAAAAATAGCTGTTGAAATTAGCAAGGATTCAAGATTGAAGTGGCTAGACAAGCTCACAGACTCTGGGCAAACTGATAGCTAACATTATTAGCTGGAGACAATATTCCCCAACATCAGCTCATAATTTGTGATGCAAGTACTAATTTCGTTCAGGAAATACAAAATCATATGATATGATTTACTGTACTGTAGGATACTCATCAAATATGGTGCTCCCGCGTCATCCAATGTGTGTCTGTCTGCACTTCACCGCATCGTCTTCTTTGGAAAGTTCACGTAAATTTTACCCGGATACAACTGTCAAGTGTTTTGCTCCTTTGCTGTGCTTATCCCACACTTGAAGGGTAATACCAATGCTGAACATTAAAACTGGAATTCACTCAAACCAGACCTTTGTTCCATCTTTTTCCTTTGCAGGTGAAAAACCTTAAAAGACAAACACCATCCATTTACCAATTTGCACAGTTTTTTTTTTATTTTTATAAAAGCAGTTACACAAAAAATGATCATCAAAAGCTTAACATTAAATACATGCATGTGAAAATAGATAGAATTTACTTTAACTTAAGACAGATTTTCAATGAATTGTTTCAATGTAAATGCATCAAAATATTAAAATACATTTTAACCACAAGGGCCATAATGAATTAAGCAAGTTACTAAACCCAATAAATGAGTTACCAAGTAACAAGCCAACCTACATATTTACAAACCATATCCACCATGAACATTTTAGCAATGAAATACTTCCAGTTCGTTTTAAACATGCACTGTATGCAAGTAGAAAAAGATACATGCTTTTAAACCATGTCTTCACTGTCACCCAAGGATTCAGCACAATAAAGCCCACGCATCAAACCACATCTAAATTGGGCCATTTCAAACATGAGACCAAGCAAGTTGCCACACCTTTTACCGGACCAAACAAAGCAAGTTGCAATAACCTTTACCAGCCAACAATTACACAAAGCACCATGTGAATATTTGAACCTTAAGACGCTACAAACACAAACATTTTCCCCGCATCTCAGTGCCCCGTCAGCGCAACAATTTCCTCACATTCACAACAAAATAAAAATAACCGCGAGCTTACCGGCTGTCTGTTCAGATCTTGACGATGGTAAAACTTCTACACAGCTTCACAAAATGATCGAGTGATCGAGTTTGTATTTGGCGCTGCAGCAGCCTATTTTTTGCTGTTCAGTCCTCGCACCCGAGCAGGAAGTCAGCGTGTCGCTTTGTTCTCCTTGATTGTGCGCAGGTGAGTAATTAACGTGCTTGTATACCGGCTGACAAAAAGGGCGTTCGCCGTGACAACAACAATGCTATTTTTTGATTGGCTGTTGGGTAGCTACATTTCTCAATTTATTGATCGGTGTGTGGCAAGCTATTTCTGAACTCTGCGGGAAACCACTTGATGCCTGCTCTTCGTCCACAGTTAAAAAATAGCGGTGCACCTTGGTGGGCGTTGTCTTAGTAATTTCTGTGCGTGAGAGATACAAGGTGTCGCGTGTGAGCGTGTGAACTTTATTTATAATTATAATTAATATGGCTGCATATATTTGCAACCAAAAAAACACTTATCAATGCTAACTCTGTTATTGACACGCATCTCAAACACACTTTCAGGCCCTGTCCACACGGCAACGGATTCAGGTGAATCTGATAAAATTGTTTATCGTTTGGGCCTGGTGTCCACACGGCACCGGCGTTTTGGGTGCCCCAAAACGAAATCTTTTGAGAACGGGTTCCAGAGTGGAAAAATCTGGCAACGGCACCGTTGCGAAGTCGTCTGGATGAGTAGAACGGATTTGTTTACGTTGATGTCACAACCACATGACTGTCAGAGCTTCCCGCCGGGTAGAAGTGTAACGAACTCGATGCGAGTTGTCAACAAATCCTATAACTTGGTTCATGAAACGCGCTTACAAAATATTTTCACTGAATATTTATTGTGTAATGGTGCAAAGTGAGAGAGAGAGAGAGTGAGAGAGAGAGAGTGAGAGAATAGCCCTTAGGGCAGAGTCTTTAGTCCAAACACTGCGGAAGCAGTACCAAACCGCGCACCGCCTGTGCGCTTTCCAAAAACAAAAACAATCCCGCCAGCAAAAATAGGAAAAAAAAGGAGTGATCTTACCTCTTCAGATGTTGGTTTAAGTCCGACAATACATTCCTCAAAAAGGCTAATGCTACAGAAGAAGGGGTTTATGCGCATGCGTCTACTTCTATTGTTCTGGTGTCTCCGATGGGACCGTCTTACAGCGCACGTAGAGGTGTGGCATGTGTATTGCATCGTTTTCAGCAAGCGTTGCTTTGCCATATGAACCTGAAATTTTACTGATCCGTTGCCCATGTGGACGCGATATTTAAAAAAAAAAAATCTCGTTGCCGTTGTCGTGTGGATGTAACCTCAGTTTTTAACCAAGCATGTCTGCTTTAATTATTACTAATATTACTAGTTACATCAGGCTAAGAAGGATTATCTTACTTGCTAGCTATGACTAGCTAGCTAGCCATAAAAATCAATTCTCTATTTTACAATGACTCATGAGTTATTTATTTAGAAGTTTGTGTGCAAGTATGCTTGACTGTTTGCTATGTTAATGTCTCGAAGCTAGCTGCTTCTAGTGCAGATCTGCTAAACAACAGCAATTAGCTTCAATCAGCATGTTTGTGTTTGCTTAGCCAAAGTCAAGCTTGCTTTAATTGGCATTCAGAAATACCCTGTAAAAGTTATTATAGTAAGAATAATGCATAATAACAAGTGTATGAATATAAACGTATAATTTGCCTTGTCAGAAGTGCTGTTACAGAATATTAATAAAAAATAAACCCTGCTGGTGAATCAGATTTGAGAATATAACAGTGCTGTAGTATCAAAGCACGACAGCTTGTGAAAAGCTGGGAGTCCGGTATCCTAAACATTTACTGTGTTTTTTCCCTAATTTGTGTGCAGGGGTTTAAACTGGTCTGCCAAGACACACCACATAGGGTGAGAGACAGGGTGAGACATGTTGAACTTGGCTTGGCTGGTGTGTTATGGCGCTCTTGTGGTGTAGTGTGTGTTACCACCGGGCTCCACAAACACAAACTCCAACCTCAGGCTTGATCTTCTAAAGCTGTCCAAGTGTGTTTTAAGGTTTGTGGGTGGCTGAGTGGATGGATAGTGAAAAGAGGAAGAGGGAGGGGTGATGGTGCTGTACTAGAAGCAGCTATCTCTCAGCACTAGATTACAGAATTTGTCTGAATTTGTCTGTTTTTTCCCTCCTTGATGTGATGAATATCGAGTTTTTAAAACCACATTAATGTGTCATTATCAACGGCTGGGTTTCTGCACCGTGATGCGGGAGGCATCTGTGTGTTGTTCATTAGTTTTGTGTGTGTCCTGCAGTGGGTTTGGACCGCTTTATTGGTTAATTCGTGACTCAGCCTGAGGAGTGTATTATCTGAAAAACGCGCTTAGTTCCTCTCTCGATCATGTGTCGAGAGCAAATGATGTTTGAGGGCTTGTTTTGTGTGTGTGTGTGTGTGTGTGTGTGTGTGTGTGTGTGTGTGTGTGTGTGTGTGTGTGTGTCTCCTGACTGAATTTGCTTTGTGTTCACAGTGAGTTTGTGGCCTGGTTAATGGAGATCGGCGAGACAGAAACCCCAGAAGAAGGCGTTCACTTGGGCCAGGCTTTGCTGGAGAATGGCATCATCCACCACGGTAAAAATCACACAAAAACAAATTTGTATTGTATGTATCTCAAAGCTGATTTTAGGAAGATGAAAAGATCACAATTACATCCATGCAAAAACAAAACAAAACAAAAAAACCCTCTCCATCTAAATATTGTCTAAATAGATAAATATGATGACTTGGACACAGCATTCGCAGCTATTCATCACTTTGGGCTTGCACACAAGGCTACACTCTGATTGCTGTTATAGCTAGCAGTTAGCTAAAACATACTATTTTAACATCTTTCTAGCAGGATTATATCTATTATATATTCTACAGGGGGGCGGCACGGTGGTGTAGTGGTTAGCGCTGTCACCTCACAGCAAGAAGGTCTGGGATCGAGCCCCAGGGCCGGCGAGGGCCTTTCTGTGTGGAGTTTGCATGTTCTCCCCGTGTCCGCGTGGGTTTCCTCCGGGTGCTCCGGTTTCCCCCACAGTCCAAAGACATGCAGGTTAGGTTAACTGGTGACTCTAAATTGACCGTAGGTGTGAATGTGAGTGTGAATGGTTGTCTGTGTCTATGTGTCAGCCCTGTGATGACCTGGCGACTTGTCCAGGGTGTACCCCGCCTTTCGCCCGTAGTCAGCTGGGATAGGCTCCAGCTTGCCTGCGACCCTGTAGAAGGATAAAGCGGCTAGAGATAATGAGATGAGATGAGATATATTCTACAGGCACGCGTGTTTTACTGGGAAATACACCACTTGTGTTTTTAATACAAGCTCCATCCGGGACATGGAGAACTAAAACCATGACCTAAATCTCTGTATGTCACTCGTGAGGAAATCAATTAATTGTTTTGATAAATTTGGGTATTTTTTGTTTGTGAACGTGTTGATATAATAAAAAGAAACTCGCACGTTGGATTGAAGATATAAAGTTTATCTTCTCCTGTTGAAAAACTTTGTACTTTTCATGCGAAATACATCACGAATCTGAGTGACATATTTAAATAATATTGTTTGGCTCTTTTTCGTGGTATATCAGATATATTCCATTCAGCTAGCATGATATTGAACGAGTCAAAGACGAGTAGCTGAATGGAATATATCTGATATACCATGACAAAAAGCCAGCCAATATTATTATCTCATCTCATCTCATTATCTCTAGCCGCTTTATCCTGTTCTACAGGGTCGCAGGCAAGCTGGGGCCTATCCCAGCTGACTACGGGCGAAAGGCGGGGTACACCCTGGACAAGTCGCTAGGTCATCACAGGGCTGACACATAGACACAGACAACCATTCACACTCACATTCACACCTACGGTCAATTTAGAGTCACCAGTTAACCTAACCTGCATGTCTTTGGACTGTGGGGGAAACCGGAGCACCCGGAGGAAACCCACGCGGACACGGGGAGAACATGCAAACTCCGCACAGAAAGGCCCTCGCCGGCCACGGGGCTCGAACCCAGACCTTCTTGCTGTGAGGCGACAGCGCTAACCACTACACCACCGTGCCGCCCAATATTATTATTAATATTATTATTATTATTATTACACATATACACTCTCTTCATATCAGCATTCTCGAAGGCAAGTGCTAGCTTACCCGCAACTTGGTGATGTTAGTGCAGCAGTGAAGTCACCTTCCAGCCGGCGTAGCGTTCATCAGTAGTGTTAGCGAATGCTAATCAAGCAGTCTAACCAGTGCTATCGAGAGCAAGTATCACAGGCTAATGACTGAGAAACTAAGATTTCTGTCTCCAGACTCTTCTTCCACACACGCTCACCACAGCATTTTTCACTCAGACTTAAGTATTCATTTCCCTCTGTAATTTACTCAGTTACTTTTAAATTCAACGTTGACAACTACACACAATGGAGCGACCTGGCAGCCAGAATTCTCTCAAAATCTTCCGCTTTTAATGAAGCAAACCTGATCGCCATGTTGGTTTACAAATTGTCACAGTCACTCACTAGCGCGGAAGTTTTATGTCTCCGATGTGTCTCTTTTCCAGTTTTTCGATGTCTGTTAGTATGTTTTTCTCTTGTAAATATGCGTGAAGAATATCTAATGAAGTTTTGGTAGCCTTTCGGGTGTTCGGCGCATCTTTCTCTTTCCCGCTGACCACAGAAATGTGTGCGCAACAGAAAAGTTTCTCATCGGATATTTGCATCAGCTCTGACGTGTGATGTCGTGTTGTCTTGACAACGTGCAATATTGTAACAATATTGCACGCTCATTCTCCATTGGGTAGAGTGGCAGAATAAACATAGGATAAGTGATATGATAATATTGTATGCTATCAAACCAAACGAATGAAACCCACTAGAAGGGAATAGAACACGTTTTTATTCCATCGAAAAAGTGTCCTGTATCTATAATGTATTTCACTCCGATGACATCGCTACCAGCGTTTTCCTGCTCACTAGACGCTGTTGTCAAAATGGTGAACTGGTTTAGAATTAAAATTCTTTTGATTAACATGCGTTTTTTTGTGGATGTGTCCATATAATATAAAGAACATTACAAGGTTGCATGAAGATATGAAGTTTATCTTCTCGTGTTGAAAATATTATCAGAAGTGAGTGACACGAACATTCATCACTCAAAAATAAACTTCATATCTTTGCGCGACCATGTAATATCCTCTATATATGTTTGCTAACTACTATGTGACATCACAAACTGCCAAGTTAAACCTGAATCAGATTATTCTATAAGACTTTCTGACAAAGGCGTCCAAAAATGGTCATTACTGCATTACGTCTCATCTCATTATCTGTAGCCGCTTTATCCTGTTCTACAGGGTCGCAGGCAAGCTGGAGCCTATCCCAGCTGACTACGGGTGAAAGGCGGGGTACACCCTGGACAAGTCGCCAGGTCATCACAGGGCTGACACATAGACACAGACAACAATTCACACTCACATTCACACCTACGGTCAATTTAGAGTCACCAGTTAACCTAACCTGCATGTCTTTGAACTGTGGGGGAAACTGGAGCACCCGGAGGAAACCCACGCGGACACGGGGAGAACATGCAAACTCCACACAGAAAGGCCCTCGCCGGCCATGGGGCTCGAACCTGGACCTTCTTGCTGTGAGGCGACAGCGCTAACCACTATGCCGCTTGTGTCACAAATATATATATATGATCTTACCTATTGCAGGGTTTATAATTATCTCCGCCGTCTTGTAGCGTCCATCTTCTTACTCCTCTTCTGAGCTCTTCTTCCAGTTGTTTGCTCTCTTGATAAGAAACTGTTTATTTAAGGAGGAATAAATATTAGCCTGTTCACTCCCTGGAGTTTTTCAGTTTGCTGAAATGGCTAGTCGGTGACCTGCAAACTATTTTATGCAAAACCATAAAATGCGAAAGCTCTGCTAAATGTCTTCACATGTGGTTATTTTTGTCTGTCCGATGAGTCTGGATGGCTAAAACATAATACATAATACATAAATCAGTCGTTGCTTTTCCGCTTCCTAATAGAGAAATGAATTTGAGAAGAGAAGCTCTCAGTCAAAACGGTGTGTCTTAGATCGGAGTTGAATTTGAATCTGTGGAGTAAAAACAGATTGATTGGCAATGGTGAAGCCATTATTTCTTATTTTAATTTAATGGTATAGAGCTGTGAGGTGGAGATGCTAGGACCATCATCATTTCCTTATAAAGCAACTTCTTTTTTGTGCACTTTATCCAAATCATGAAATTTCTTTCCCCAATTCTTTGTCTCTTACAGTCACAGACAAGCACCAGTTCAAACCCGAGCCGGTGCTCTATCGTTTCCGCTACGACGACGGCACTTACCATCCACGCAGTGACATGCAGGATGTCATCTCCAAGGTAACTTACAGACACACACCATGGTTTCTATTCTTTGAAAAAATCGCAGACTTGTTTAATCAGGAGTGTCCTTTGTATCTCTGTCTATCTCTTGCTTTCGCCTCAGGGTGTGAGACTGTTCTGTCGGCTCCACAGTCTTTTCACACCAGTGATCAGGTAAGAGACCTGCTCTGCTCTCTCAGTTCAGCCTCATTACATCTGTGTGTGTGTGTGTGTGTGTGTGTGTGTGTGTGTGCGCGTGTGTGCGCATCAGCTTGCACAGCTGCAATTGAAATCCTGCTGTTACTTATTCCTATCTAACTATAACAGCAGGATGCTGTGCTGCAATTAAAATACTAAAAAAATGTGCAATGCTCTGCATGTTGTTTTCTTGTCTTAAAGGTTCAAGCTGTACAGTGTAAAATGCTTATAAACAGATGGTAATGATATAATTCGAAAGATTATTTAAAAAAAAACAACAACCATCATTTGCATTATTTTAACATGGTAAATCTTACTAGTATGTTTATTTCAGGATTCAATTTGCATTTTTTTCTGGCCCAGAAATAGACTCTACCTCCAATCTGACCACATCTGTTACAACCAGCCTCTTAAAGAAAAAAAATCATCATTTAACTGCAAATATTTATTTATCGTTTATCTTGTGTTTTGTGTTAGCAAGAGCAAGCGCTTGTTTATGAATGCTAATCTATAGGCATGTAACGATATATCGTGCGACGATAAATCGTGATACAAATTTATGGTGATTCAACTCAAGGAAGTAAAAAAATGAACCAAGATTATTATTAGGCTGAGTAATCTCTAAGTATCGCTATAATTGCGTTGTTTAGACAGCCAAGGGCACCGTACAATAGAAAGAATACACGTGAATTCAATGTGGACGGAAGTAACACAGCTCGAATGTTGCGAAAACACACAAAAAACAGATCTAAAATGTGAAAGAGCTGTTATGAGATTGACTATGAAAAGAAGAAATCAGAGTTTTTACAGACTGCTGAAAGTTAAAGAAAAGCAAAGCAAATGGAAATAGCTGTTTTAGGTTTAAGCCTGATGACAACCTTCGCAAATGTTCATAAATGGTTATTAAGTAAAGGCCTATTTGGTATTAACTTTTTTCATTTTTAATGAAAGGAATATGTTTGTTAATAGGCTAGTATATTGTACTCCAACCTTTACAAATGTGGGTCAATAATTATTGTTGAAACAAATATATTTTTTGATAAAGCACAGGAAAGTCTGTTGTGTGTGTTTTTTTTCAAAAATATCATGGGAAACTCGGGGCAGCACGGTGGTGTAGTGGTTAGCACTGTTGCCTCACAGCAAGAAGGTCCGGGTTCGAGCCCCGTGGCCGGCGAGGGCCTTTCTGTGCGGAGTTTGCATGTTCTCCCCGTGTCCGCGTGGGTTTCCTCCGGGTGCTCCGGTTTCCCCCACAGTCCAAAGACATGCAGGTTAGGTTAACTGGTGACTCTAAATTGAGCGTAGGTGTGAATGTGAGTGTGAATGGTTGTCTGTGTCTATGTGTCAGCCCTGTGATGACCTGGCGACTTGTCCAGGGTGTACCCCGCCTTTCGCCCGTAGTCAGCTGGGATAGGCTCCAGCTCGCCTGCGACCCTGTAGAACAGGATAAAGCGGCTACAGATAATGAGATGAGATGAGATCATGGGAAACTCGAATCATGAATTCGAGTAAATTAGGTGAATTGGTACATGCCTACTAATCTACAAAACCTACGTGTATTTTTACTAATCAAACTCACTTGAATAAAGAAGCAATTGTAATTTGCATCAATACCATGAAATAGATAGATATTGTTGGCTTCTTTATTTCAGTCTTTTGTATGCATTTTTCTGGCCCAGAAATTGACTCCACCCCTATTTGGAACAGATCTGCGATAAACAGTTCCTTTTAAAATAGTTTCAAATTTGTCATCATTTAACTACCGGCCACTTTGACGTACAGCACTGTGCAAAAGTCTTAGGCCCCCTATTTTTTTTTTATACAAACTTTATGGATTTCTCTTTTATGATTTCTACATTATCAAGTCGGTACAAAAACATTTTAGAGTCCAAACATTTGTTTTCCAGCACAAAATTAAATGCTACAGAAAAAAACAAAGTTTGTATCTGAGCAGCATATTCCATAAGAGAGCACTTTTCAGATTAAAAAAGAAAACCTAATGAAGGCTGCTGGGTTTTGGTGCAAAATGAAGAAGCGAGTGTGACAGTCAAAGTGTCCAGAAGAACTGGGGCTGGTTCTGTAAGACGCTCAGTAAAACCTACAGCTCATTTCCGCATAAAACTGCACTCACTGGACCTCAGACTACTATTTTTATTTTAAAGCAAAGGGTCGTCTCACACCAAATACTGACTTTGTTTCATTTATTATGGCTCACTGCTTACTGCTTATAGTATTTTTTAAATGTTGAAACTTTTAATTTAATTATTTTTTAAACCATTTTTGTTCCACAGCATTTCTCTACATGTGCCTAAGACTTTTGCACAGTACTGTATTTTGTTGTTCTTATATTTACATTTTACCTTGAGTTTTATGTTAGCGATCGCTTGTTAGCTTTTGCATCCATTCCTACTCACTTGAGTAAAGATGTGAAACTCTTCCAGCTCTCGTCATGTTTTATAGATCAGCTGCAAACTAAAGGTTGTTAAGACAATTTGTGTGTGTGTGTGTGTGTAAGCCAACTGTACATCTGTCTGCCTTATAGTGTTAAAAGTGTACCTTTGTTTTAAAACAGCGTCAAGTACGCTTTCCGTTTTCATGATCTTTACAGACTCTTTACTTCAAAAGACACAAATTCCACTTCCTGTGCCTTTCACAGGCTAAGCTGAATAGTCAGTGAGGCATTTGGTCTGTTTGGGAACAGATGGTAAGCATACAGCGCTAATGGTGTTTTTCATTTGTTTGGCTGGTGTGCCATTCTGGGTGTATTTAGCCACTGAGAAGCCGTATTGAAGTCCACAAACAATGTTTCAACTCAGCAGAGCAGTTAAACACAATGTAAGGGCAATTAAGCAAATGTTTGAGGCCTATAAGTTATCAGTCTCTCTTTATCATTGAGTCTTTATCTGCAGCTAGCATTAGCAAACAATACAACAGGTGCAGATACAGACTTTGGGAAGCTCAGTGACCGCACTAAATTAAATTTCTTTTGTTTGACAAACGTAATAGCCTTGAATCACTGTTTTTTTTTTGTGATTACACACATTTTCCACTAATATACGCCAGCTGTGTTTGAGGAAAATTAGTGTGTGCCACATGTTTTTGATTTCCATATCGTGAATTTCTTCAGCTACAAAAAAGTAGCATATGATATTACCATAAAAATGGACTATTATAAAACTGTCATGCTGAAACCATGTACTGTACTATTTGTATGCTACCATGATAGTCGTGAAATTCTTTAGCACAATGTAACTGTAGGGCGTCACGGTGGTGTAGTGGTTAGTGCTGTCGCCTCACAGCAAGAAGGTCCGGGTTCGAGCCCCGTGGCCGGCGAGGGCCTTTCTGTGTGGAGTTTGCATGTTCTCCCCGTGTCCGCGTGGGTTTCCTCCGGGTGCTCCGGTTTCCCCCACAGTCCAAAGACATGCAGGTTAGGTTAACTGGTGACTCTAAATTGAGCGTAGGTGTGAATGTGAGTGTGAATGGTTGTCTGTGTCTATGTGTCAGCCCTGTGATGACCTGGCGACTTGTCCAGGGTGTACCCCGCCTTTCGCCCGTAGTCAGCTGGGATAGGCTCCAGCTTGCCTGCGACCCTGCAGAAGGATAAAGCGGCTAGAGATAATGAGATGAGATGAGACAATGTAACTGTCATCATAACCATTATGGTATTAATCGAATATACCATGCATTGAGAGGCTCCAGTTGAAATTATGGATTCTCTTTGGTGACTGGCATAGTACCATTTTGTGAGGGGCACAGCCCTGAAGAAAATAGTAATATGCCAGTCACTGAAGAGAATACATAATTACCGGTGTCTCTCAGTGCATTCTATGTTAGATTCATATCCCTCATCAAAAAATTCCAAACTAAAAGTGTGAAGATTGAATCTTGGCAAAAATTCACTGGAGGCAGCCATGTTTGTTCTTTACGTTGGAGCGACCTTCGACCTGCACATGTAGAATAGAATGAGCAGAAAAGAATGCCTTTATTGTCACTGCACAAATATACAACGAAATTATATGCATTGGATGTGCAATGTGCCATGCCATCGCCTGCCTCACTAGGCATGATCATGATGCGTAGATCTACACACACAGAAATGCTTGCTGAGCCACAGCTGTGACTCGAATCGGCCATATATCTTGAAATTGTGACATCAGTTCATGGTATATCCAGGATGTACCATGACTGACTCACACCATATCCATTTTTTTTATTTTTGACGTCACAGGATACAATGGTGGAACTAGTTTATGTCACGTGAGCCATCCTTGACCAATCCTTGCATGGGAATTTGTTGATGAGGGATATAAATTTGAATATTACAGTACATTAATGCCCTTTAGCAGATGCTCTTATCCAGAGTGATGTATAACATGCCCAGAACAGCCTGGGGAGCAGCTGGGGGGTCAGGGCACTTCAGCCATTCCTGCTGATTCAGGGAATTGAACCAGTGGCCTTTTGGTCCCAAAGCTGCTTCTCTAACCATTAGGTCATGGCTTCCCACATAGATGACTTGAGTTGAATATACCATGATATTACCATTAGGTACCAACATCCTACTAGAGTAGTGCCACAAACCATTTGTGCAAGGGTTAAAGTGTCATGTGGGACTTCTCTGAAAAATATTCCTCATGTTTATCATGCACTGACGTGAACATTTCACTTTTATGGTACTGTATTCTGGTGGCACGGTGGTGTAGTGATTAGCGCTGTCGCGTCACAGCAAGAAGGTGTGGGTTCGAGCCCAGTGGCCTACGGGGGCCTTTCTATGTGGAGTTTGCATGTTCTCCCCGTGTCCGCGTGGGTTTCCTCCGGGTGCTCCGGTTTCCCCCACAGTCCAAAGACATGCAGGTTAGGTTAACTGGTGGCTCTAAATTGACCGTAGGTGTGAATGTGAATGGTTGTCTGTGTCTATGTGTCAGCCCTGTGATGACCTGGTGGCTTGTCCAGGGTGTACCCCGCCTCTCGCCCGTAGTCAGCTGGGATAGGCTCCAGCTTGCCTGCGACCCTGCACAGGATAAGTGGTTAAGGATAATGAATGGATGGATGGTACTATATTCTCTTCAGAAATCATCATTTCTCTCCTATGGATACATACAGCATGTTTTAACACAACATTGATTCCACCAGTGTCAACTACACGAGTGAATTATGCTAATCTGTCTATGCTAAGTACACAGATTACACTGTAATTATAGGCATGCAAAGTCTTTCTTTCAAAATTGAACAATTTCTCTGAGGTAAATGTCCATCTTCCAGATTGTTTCGTCTTGTTTCCATGGTCACTACGGCTTTGCGTAGTCTGTAAAAGACTTAGCTTCATGATAGCTAGCTAAACTGTTAGCCTTAGCCATTAGCTGGCTAATACTGTGTTTTCATATTCACCAAACAGTGGTGTTTAGGTTACTTTAAATGTTAGACCTCAGAAGTTTTTTTATTCATATGTTTAATTTAAAACATATTACACGGTAACTATGACTTATAAAACTAATAGCTACATACAGTATTTAGAAGAGTAAGTAAGGTATGTCTGGATAGCAAGAATGTGTGTGCATTCTTAATAGGGCGATTGTAAGGAGATACGCATTGGAGGCTCTGTGTGTGTGTTAGACATTGCCATGCCTTCTGTTTATACATATTGAGTGTATGAGTTGGTATATATGCTGCAGACTCCCTGCTTTCTGTCTCTCATACAGACTTCTCTGGATTGCATTCTAATTAGCGAGAAACTCCTGGTGGAAGAGGAGCCTCAGAGGGGGCACGGGCCCAAACAAAACGCAGAAAAGCAGCCATAAATCCAGGCTTGTCTCAACCCACATGCCCCTAAAGTCCCAGAGAGAAAACCAGTCCCCAGGCTGAACCCAGTGCTGACAAAGAAAGATGTTAAGAACAGCACTGAAGCACAGTTGCAGTTGTTATTGTGCAGGCCAAAAAGGCAACGAAGGGTTCGAGTGACCTATTTGTGCCTGCTGCTTTGGTGGATTACATTGTGCTTGTGCAAGGCATATGGGTTCCCACTGCACCACTGTCTTCCCTTCATTTGTTACAGCTTTGGGTTGAGGCTAAGATAAACGAGTCATGGTGGTTAAAATATATGGCACTAGGCGAATAGGGGCACGGGCCAGTGCCAAGATCTCCTGAGAGACTCAGAATACTGTGAGGAAAATAACAGTATGAAAATCTTGTGCTGTGCTTTGTGTCACAGTAACTCCTCTGTGAAAATGAGAGTGACTTAAAGTTAATTAAAGTCCAAAATGGCTGTATTTGTATCCACCCTCATCATGTTGTAGATTGTAGATGCATTAGATTTGGTGTTATCTGGGTTTGTTTGTGTGTATAGAAGGCATGGGGTTGGGGAAAGCCAGTCCTCTAGCCTAGTACACTGGGTGTACCTCAGGAGATTCCTGGCTTCATGGGAAAATCTCAGCTCCATTTCATTGTAAATTCCCATGTTCCCAGGTTTTTATCCACACCCAAACCCACAACCCCCCACCCACCCAAACCACATACACAATTGCTGGTTCTACCTTCCGACCTCAGCTGGCTGAACGATTGTAAAACTTAGCACCAGTTCAGCTCTCTATTACCTTTTGATCTCTCTATTAAAAAAAAATAACGGATCTTTAAAGATAAGTGAATCATGAGATGGAAGCTGCCAAGGGCAACTTTATGGCTCTTGAAAACATTCCATTGTCAACAGTGTGGGGTTGAGGGAAGTTGTCCTTTTTGCGCTGAACACTTGCAGTGTAGAGAGGGCAAATGCCATTTTCTGAGTTTCCAAATAGATTGGTTGATTTTGGCAAGCAAGCGAAGGTTTAGCACACCTCAACCTAATTCCGTGTCACAGTTTCATGTTTTGTCATGGCGTATAATTGGAAAGTTACCTTACCAATAACACTGATACCATGATATGATATTTGTAGGCTACGCAGATTATCATACTGTGAATGGGAAAATTGGAAAACATGTCTGTGAAGATTGTCAGTCATCCAGGTCATAGTAAACTGTGGGTGGTAAAAGAGAGCAACTAGACTTGCTTGAAGATTCTTGAAGACGTTTCACCTCTCATCCGAAAGGCTTCTTCAGTTCTGTCTGACTAATAGGGAGTATCAGAGGATAAATACCTGATATTAGTCAGACAGAACTGAAGAAGCCTTTCGGATGAGAGGTGAAACGTCTTCAAGAATCTTCAAGCAAGTCCAGTTGCTCTCTTTTACCACCCACAGAAAATTGGAAAACCTTTGATCACTCATTTGCTCACAAGTCATACATGACTTTTAAAGTTGATCAGGATCCTCAACTCTTTAGGAATGTTAAAGTTAATAACGCAATGCGTCAGAATGCATCCACTCAGGATTTGGAGGGGAGGAAAAAGTGTGGCTTAGAAGGAGGGGAAGTCAGGCTGAGGAGCTTGAGTTGTGATGGATGGCGAGGAAATCGTTGTCAGGATGTAAAAGCCAAGTTCAGCTCTCTCAACGGTCTTGTCAAGAGGTTAAAGCTGGGACCTAGAGGTCATAGGTCAGGTTAGGATAACTTCCCTTCTGTTTGTAAGAAACCATTGTTTTTTTTCTATGTTCATTCAGGGATAAAGATTACCATTTAAGAACATACAAATCTGTCGTGATGGCCAACAAGTTGATCGACTGGCTCATAGCACAGGTAAGACCTCACTTCTAATGCGTCTGTAATGGAGTGATATTTCCTTGAATGGAAAATGGAAATTCACTATGAAGTAATCAAAAGAAAGAAGGTAATAAATGGCTGTTTTATTCTTTTCTTTCTTTCTTTCTTTCTTTCTTTCTTTCTTTCTTTCTTTCTTTCTTTCTTTCTTTCTTTCTTTTTTAAACAAATGGACTGAAATATGACAGAAGAGTGAACCACAGCCTTACCACAGTTTTATTTCTGGTAATGAAGCGTTGCAAAACAGAAGACTTACATTCATCTGAATAGAGAAAATGGTCGAATTGAAAAATAGTATAAAACGGGGTGGGTGGATTATTGCTCATCTTGAACTGTGAGTACACAGTCCATTTAAATAACAGAGCAAGTTTACAGATGTTTAACTTTTAGCAGATGGCTCATCATGCCTAAGAACATTGTCATGCATTTCCAGTACACCATATACAAATGCAGTGCTCTATTTGTATTATATATATATATATATATATATATATATATATATATATATATATATATATATATATAAAATATTATTTTTTTTCCCTAAATATCAATAAATAACTCTGGAAATGCTCTAAAACTACACTGATGTCTCTAAGAACACATCCTGGCAGCTGTCACTGTGCTTTTGCAGGAAAAAGTTATAGAAACCAGGTATTTAGCTAGCTAGCTGGATAGTCTACTAATCTACCAGCACATTTAATGGAATTTAGAGTGATAAAGATTACACCAAGATTATAAACTTAAATTTACTGCTTGCGTAAACTCAGTGGCTTCTTTATTTAGAGCAAACCAAAAATCGGCGTCCAGTTCCAGGCATGGGTCCAATCACAGACGATAACAGACAAGAATAACCTGTAGATTTTGCAAATATTGTAGATACAAGAAAATAAGGGTACTAATAAATGCACTGACCCAGATATAAATGGAAAACAAGTGAACACAATCAGGATATAAGCCAATGGCAAGTTGGGGTGGAGACAGGGCTGAAGACACAACAAAAACATGTCACAGTAAAAGCACAAGGAGTACACTTCGCTCTGGGAAGTGCACCATGATGGTTAAAGTGCATATTCTGGACCAATTTTGTGTTCTTTTTTTAATGAAAGTATGTCCCTTTACACACTCATCCAGAAGGGTAATTTTGCACAAGGCCATCTGTCTACAGCAGAAAAAAATAAAATAACAAAACGCATCTGGAAAAATCCCAACGGAGTCTGGAGCCAGATTCGTGACGTCACGTGCGGATCCGCCAGCAGGCTGAGAGAGCTTGCACGGTTTCAGTGCACAGCCTGTGTAGACCAAGTTTAGCAGCTAGCGGTTTTGCATTGAAATATGGAATTGTCACCTTCAGCTTCAGCTTCTAAACCCATGGATTCATGTATCGATGCTATATCTATTGTTATATAAATCACATTTTTTCTAATTACTATTATGTATTTATATATTTCTTCGTTTAGAAGAGTACTGGCTACTGTAGGAGAAAGATTTCATAAGCTACACACATGGAATCGGCTAAGCAGGGTTGTATATACATTTAATGTGTTTGACAGGTCCCAAGATCTCAAGCCCTGACACGCATATCCCTTGATACATGTGAAGTGTATTATCGCCCAGCGCTTTCGTGTTGTTTACTTTTGTGTGTGTCAATAAATAACATTACCCGTGTACCACACAAACACAGGAACACCTAATTTAGAGTATAGTCTCTCTTATTTCTCACCCTGGCAGCAGTCGACTTGTGAATCGACGATTTTCTTGGTCTTTTTCTCGGCTCTGCTTTGTTCCTCGGCTTCCCGGTGCCTCACACGAAGCGCTCCAATTTCTCTCTCATTGTCCGGTCTTTTGGGAAATGATGAGTACTAATCTCATCAAGATTGGTGTTGCTACACCCTCCTACGATACATCTGTTAACCATTTTAATAATTACGTGATAACGTTGAAGAAATTTGCAGAAAACCACCAGGTCGTTTTCTCATAAACAAACCAGCGCTGGCGTAGGATTCAGAGGGAGGCATCCTGCACGCGGCGTCACAAAAATCACTGTTTCCCAGGAAATCCAAATGCCAAGTTTTTTCAGAGGCGGACCAATTCGCCTCAAATGGCTTGATTTCAACTGAATTTTTCTAGTATTGCGCAAGGTAAAAAAAATTGCACAAAATGCAAACTGTGACAGATATTTGACCAAAGTTTAATATAAAATAGGAGAATTACATTGATCTTGCTCCTGAATTTACCCGTGATATGCACTTTAAATTATAAATGGGCTAAAAATGATGTTGTTCTTCAATTAATATACAGTAGAGTGGCAGCTACAATTATCGACAGTCCATAATTATCGACATCTTTTCAGATTTACCATTAAAAAAACAATTTTACAAAGGTGAGTTTCAGTTCCAACATTTATTATTGGTTAATTAATCAACCGGAAGACCCCGCCCCCTCACCCTTTGATCTGGTCATCTGATGATACAGCTCGTTACCTGAGATGGAATTTTTTTTAGCACGATCAGCAATTTGAGGAAAACCCGGACATTATCATCGCAGGTAAGCATGGTGGAAAGATCATGGACATGTTTTTACTGATCAAATTCACCGATATTTCATGATCTCCTTGTCGAAACCTACTTTGTTTCTTACTCTTTCATTTGACAGTAGCCATTTTGTGTCTAAACGCGCGTTTGAGAAGTCATGTGAGGTGTCGATAATAGTGATCACTTTCACCGGTGTCCACCATTATCGACACCCTGTGGAATTAAGCGACGTTTACAACTGTTATGGATCGAGCTTTGTGTAACATTGTTGAAGTAAATGAAGTACTTAAAAAAAAAATGCTGTGATTTATAATATTTTTTTTCTGATTCATAACAGAATGGAATGTTTATAGAGTATTTGGAATCCGATTGCAATAAAAAGACTTAGACCAGAATTAAATTCCTAGCATATAAAAAATTACATGCTTGAAATATTCAGATTTTTCAATTCCAGTCAGAATATATATAAATATATATATATAAATATATATATATATATAATTTTATTTTATTTTTTATTTTTTGCAGTTTGTTGTAAATATCTACCACATATCAGTAAACATTTTATATTTTGGTTCGAGGAATGACATGCGACCTTTGACCTGGATTTCCATGTCAATCGCTTGTTGACATTTACTGGTAAACTACAAAACTAGAAATTAACACAAACAACAACAAATGATTAAGAAAATATGATCTATGAAAATACTTAGAAAGTGGGTAGAAAGTGGAAAAAAAAGATTTTCTGACAGGTTAAACATTATCAGTTTATTTGTTTACAAACATTAGAATTACTTCCTTATTTACAGTGGGGCAAAAAAGTATTTATTCAGCCACCAATTGTGCAAGTTCTCCCACTTAAAAAGATGAGAGAGGCCTGTAATTTTCATCATAGGTACACTTCAACTATGAGAGACAGAATGGGGGGAAAGAATCCAGGAAATCACATTGTAGGATTTTTAATGAATTAATTGGTAAATTCCTCGGTAAAATAAGTATTTGGTCACCTACAAACAAGCAAGATTTCTGGCTCTCACAGACCTGTAACTTCTTCTTTAAGAGGCTCCTCTGTCCTCCACTCGTTACCTGTATTAATGGCACCTGTTTGAACTCGTTATCAGTATAAAAGACACCTGTCCACAACCTCAAACAGTCACACTCCAAACTCCACTATGGCCAAGACCAAAGAGCTGTCAAAGGACACCAGAAACAAAATTGTAGACCTGCACCAGGCTGGGAAGACTGAATCTGCAATAGGTAAGCAGCTTGGTGTGAAGAAATCAACTGTGGGAGCAATTATTAGAAAATGGAAGACATACAAGACCACTGATAATCTCCCTCGATCTGGGGCTCCACGCAAGATCTCACCCCGTGGGGTCAAAATGATCACAAGAACAGTGAGCAAAAATCCCAGAACCACACGGGGGGACCTAGTGAATGACCTGCAGAGAGCTGGGACCAAAGTACCAATGGCTACCATCAGTAACACACTACGCCGCCAGGGACTCAAATCCTGCAGTGCCAGACGTGTCCCCCTGCTTAAGCCAGTACATGTCCAGGCCTGTCTGAAGTTTGCTAGAGAGCATTTGGATGATCCAGAAGAGGATTGGGAGAATGTCATACAGTATGGTCAGATGAAACCAAAATAGAACTTTTTGTTAAAAACTCATCTTGTCATGTTTGGAGGAGAAAGAATGCTGAGTTGCATCCAAAGAACACCATACCTACTGTGAAGCATGGGGGTGGAAACATCATGCTTTGGGGCTGTTTTTCTGCAAAGGGACCAGGACGACTGATCCGTGTAAAGGAAAGAATGAATGGGGCCATGTATCATGAGATTTTGAGTGAAAACCTCCTTCCATCAGCAAGGGCATTGAAGATGAAACGTGGCTGGGTCTTTCAACATGACAATGATCCCAAACACACCGCCCGGGCAACGAAGGAGTGGCTTCGTAAGAAGCATTTCAAGGTCCTGGAGTGGCCTAGCCAGTCTCCAGATCTCAACCCCATAGAAAATCTTTGGAGGGAGTTGAAAGTCCGTGTTGCCCAGCGACAGCCCCAAAACATCACTGCTCTAGAGGAGATCTGCATGGAGGAATGGGCCAAAATACCAGCAACAGTGTGTGAAAACCTTGTGAAGACTTACAGAAAACGTTTGACCTCTGTCATTGCCAACAAAGGGTATATAACAAAGTATTGAGATGAACTTTTGTTATTGACCAGATACTTATTTTCCACCATAATTTGCAAATAAATTCTTTAAAAATCAGACAATGTGATTTTCTGGATTTTTTTTCTCATTTTGTCTCTCATAGTTGAAGTGTACCTATGATGAAAATTACAGGCCTCTCTCATCTTTTTAAGTGGGAGAACTTGCACAATTGGTGACTGACTAAATACTTTTTTGCCCCACTGTATTTAAGCACCAACATCCATATATTTATATAAAATATATTTTGTACAAAATATAAGCTTAAATAAAAGCTGTTTTGTTAACTTAATACCACTTAGCGATTATTATTATTTTTTTTATAAATAATCATCTGGGTGTCGATAACTGTGGACAAAGGTGTCGATTGTGGAACGGTGTCACGTGATCTGATACGCTAAGTAATTGGGAATCGACTCCTTTTTTTCAGTGGAAGTTTAAATAATTATTCATGCACAATTTACGTATTGAAAGTCTCTTCTACTTTTGCAACCGCCAAAAGATCGTTAAGGTGTCGATAATTGTAGCCGCCACTCTAGTAATTATTGGCAGATTACTGTAGTATAAGTGAAAAAAAAAAAGCACCTCAGGCCCAAACTCATCACTCTATTGTTGATTATTTTCCTATGATAGGATGCCCTATAGTGTTTTACTCCTTACTTTTCTTCTTCTTTTTGTCCTGAAGGTACAATCTGCATTTGATTTTTCTGTAGTTCGTTGTACAGCTTGAATGTGTGTATTAAGCATGCTGCTCCATTGGCGATGGAAATAATTCCATATTATTATATGAATATTATAGCAACTTGTGGTTTGTCATGAGGAGGTTAGGATACATCCAATGGACCTGTGTGTATTATTAAGATATATTAATTACACTTTAAGTAATATCACATGATATTAATCCAGAAGGAGACGGAAAAATCGGATTGTTGGATTTTAACATGGCAGATTATTTATTTATTTATTTATTTATTTATTTATCCTGACTCTTTTTTTTCCTGGGGGGTAGCATCCTTTTATGGTCGTCTTCAGGGGTTTCTATTTAATGTGTCATGAAGCTTTGAAGTAAGACTAATTGAAATGTACATCTCTTCTTCAGGCGTGTCACTGGATAACCCCAGGCGATGAGCCAACCCTTCTCAGTTGTTCTCCTTTGAGTCGTTTTTGATGTAAATGCGTTCGACTTGTGCGCAGTGTAATGTGTGGTAGTTTAACAGTGCTTGGCAGACAATGAAAACTGTCATTTTTTTCTCTTTCAAGGGTGACTGTCGAACAAGAGAAGAAGCGCTGATCTTGGGGGTGGAGCTGTGTGACAATGGATTCATGCATCATGGTATGATTGGCATCTCTCGCTTTCTCTTCCTTCAAAGGCACTACGCGTATATACTCCAGAGAACAAACGCTCCATTGTGTTCCTCGGCTTGATCCTGTATTTTGCCACCCAAACAGAACCTTATATTAGAGCCAATCTTGCTAATCTTTTCCAATTAGTCCAAGTGATCGTAAGTTCTAGCGAATGGTCTGTCTCCATAGTGACTGCTTGTTTACTAAATCCAAGCCTTATATTTGAAGACTGGAGCCACGCTGGGCCAAACTCCACATCATGCATGACTCACACTTCATTTGTCATTATGTTTTGGACAGGTCTGCACCCAACTGCCCACAATTAAGCGACAAATTACAGAATATATGGGTCATAATGACCCCAACGAATCTGTTTCCATCAATCAGTACCAAATTTGCAACAGAATCACATGCGTTCATGCCCCTGAGTTATTACGCTTGCTTACATACACTATTATGACTGCTGACGTTATAGCTGATCTTGTTAAATGGAGGAAAATAAGGAGAAAAATATTGCTCACATTCTTTTTTTCTCACTGGGGGTATTTTGCACATAGGGAAAACAAATCACAATTGAGGTTGTGTTACTCTGGAGACAGGCTTTAAAAAAGGCCTGGGGTTTTCTCAGCAGTGTGAAACCCCCACCATTCTGAGAGAGAGAGAGAGAGAGAGAGAGAGAGATCCAAACTCCCCTTCTCCATCGCTTTTCAGCTTTTTTTCTCCTAAATTATGAGTCTCTCACACAGAAAGTGCTCGTGGTTCAGTTTTCACACTCACAATGCCTGAAAATAAGCACCAAAAATCAGAGCTTGAGTACCAACGCATAAATATATCCTGAAGAAAAATCCTAAAGTTTTTCAGGAACACAAGAAGTTTTGTTTTTGTCCAATTTACTTTAAAAGAGAGAAGAAAGAGGCTGATGAAGGAGCGGATGCTTATAGCTGATTTTTTTTTTTAACTATTTTGACTCACAGGTGTTCCACAACATGAAATGTAACTATAAATGGATAAAAACTGTGATGTGGTGTTCTTTTAACAAGTTACAAATTGCAAACAAGTTCATAAATTGCTGTCGTATGAAAGGAATAAAACGCTTTCGGATATGCTGTTATAGGAAAATAGGAAAATAGAACTTCAGGTTGGGAACAGTAATTCCGCTTCACATCAGGGTCGCATGTTTTCCCGTAAAAGAACAGTGTCATGTTTTATTTCTTACTTGAGGTCTGAATACAGGACATGGTTTAATTCTCACTTCTTTCACAGTTCTGGAGAAGAGCGAGTTCAAGGACGAGCCCCTTTTGTTCCGCTTCTTCGCCGACGAAGAGATGGAGGGATCGAACACCAAGCACAAGCCCATGAAGCACGATCTGAAGATCGTCGAAAATGTCATTGCTAAATCTCTGCTGGTGAGTGATGAGTGGCTGTAATTTCTCACAGCTGGTATCGTTTACCGTGTGCTGCTGTGCCATTGTGTCCAGTCACGCAGCTCTGCTGATTTGTAGCATTTCTTGAGTTTGCGCTTGGGCCAACTTTGCGATGTAATTCATTAACTACGAATGACTGCTTTGAAACCAGTCTTTCATTGCTGCCATGTTTCAAAACTGCGGAGGCGATCGGCTTGGCTTGGAGGACACGTGCGCAATAGCTCAGCGAAGTTGTGGAAAGATGCAGCACAGTATTTCCAGTGGCATGTCGATGAAACCTGAAGTGGATTGGGACTCAAAAGAAAAAGAAAAAAAACAAAAACAAACGATCAGTAGTCTCAATTCGAACTGTGAGTTAAATGTAAGTGACTTATATTAATAACTCCAGTTTGAATTCAACAGGAAAGTTATATTTCAGGAAGAATTTTATTGTAGATTATTTGTTGGAGGGCGGCACGGTGGTGTAGTGGTTAGCGCTGTCGCCTCACAGCAAGAAGGTCCGGGTTCGAGCCCCGTGGCCGGCAAAGGCCTTTCTGTGTGGAGTTTGCATGTTTTCCCCGTGTCCGCGTGGGTTTCCTCCGGGTGCTCCGGTTTCCCCCACAGTCCAAAGACATGCAGGTTAGGTTAACTGGTGATTCTAAATTGACCGTAGGTGTGAGTGTGAATGGTTGTCTGTGTCTATGTGTCAGCCCTGTGATGACCTGGCGACTTGTCCAGGGTGTACCCCGCCTTTCGCCCGTAGTCAGCTGGGATAGGCTCCAGCTTGCCTGCGACCCTGTAGAACAGGATAAAGCGGCTACAGATAATGAGATGAGATGAGATTATTTGTTGGATTTGATGCCTACTGGAGAAAAATGCATAGCATTTAAACTGTTGAACAACACCTCAGACATTTGCAGTTATCTCGCATGGATAGGATGAATATTAAATGTTGGAAAGTTGATGATTAAATCAGATACTGAATTCTAATTTAATATGTTTCCATGTTTCGTGGAACAATATATTGGCCATAAAAAGCCAATGAAGCCTTTGAAATAAGAATTGATTGTAAAATGCAATGTACAATCAATCAATCAATCCTGGCAAGGGAACAATTGTATATACTGTAGCTGCTTTCAGGAACTAACTTGTCATGAAATGTAACTATAAACAGTAAAAAAGTATTGTTCATTGAATTTTCTCTTGATCATTTGGCATTGTTTCTGTATTTAGTAACTAGATACATACACTATACGATTTAGAAATGTAATGAAGCACACGATCACGATTCATATATTTGACAATTATTCCACGAAATCAAGTCGTACATGAACTGATAGCGGCTATAAGCCATGTACGATGAGATTGAGTGGAATAACTGTTTCATTCTATCCACATTCACTGGATTTTGAGAAACAGAGCATTTTTATTTTTTTGCAAATTCGATAAACAAAAACTTCACACAAAACGTCCACCAAAATCATTTCCGCTTAGAATGTAAACAAATCGGCGAAATGACAGGAGCGATTTGTGAAAAATGCTATAATAATAATTCTCGTCTCGTCTTCTTCCGCTTATCCAGGACCGGGTCGCGGAGGCAGCAGTCTAAGCATGGAAGCCCAAACTTCCCTTTCCCCAGACACCTCGGCCAGCTCCTCGGGAAGAACACCGAGGCGTTCCCAGGCCAGCCGAGAGACATAGTCCCTCCAGCGTGTCCTGGGTCTTCCCCGGGGCCTCCTCCCGGGGGGACATGCCTGGAACACCTCCCCAGGGAGGCGTCCAGGAGGCATCCGAAAAAGATGCCCGAGCCACCTCAGCTGGTTCCTCTCGATGTGGAGGAGCAGCGGCTCTACTCCGAGCTCCTCCCGAGTGACTGTGCTTCTCACCCTATCTCTAAGGGAGCGCCCAGCCACCCTGCGAAGGAAACTCATTTCAGCCGCTTGTATCCGCGATCTTGTTCTTTCTGTCATTACCCAAAGCTCATGACCATAGGTGAGAGTCGGAACGTAGATCGACCGGTAAATTGAGAGCTTCACCTTTTGGCTCAGCTCCTTCTTCACCACGACGGACCGGTAAAGCGACCGCATCACTGCGGAGGCTGCACCGATCCGCCTGTCGATCTCACGCTCCATCCTTCCCTCACTCGTGAACAAGATCCCGAGATACTTAAACTCCTCCACTTGAGGCAGGACTTCTCCACCAACCTGGAGAGGGCAAGCCACCCTTTTCCGGTCGAGAACCATGGCCTCGGACTTGGAGGTGCTGATTCTCATCCCAGCCGCTTCACACTCGACTGCAAACCGCCCCAGTGCATGCTGAAGGTCCTGGTTTGAAGAAGCCAACAGGACAACATCATCCGCAAAAAGCAGAGATGAAATCCTGTGGTTCCCAAACAGGATTCCTTCCGGCCCCTGGCTGCGCCTAGAAATTCTGTCCATAAAAATTATGAACAGAACCGGTGACAAAGGGCAGCCCTGACGGAGTCCAACATGCACTGGGAACAGGTCTGACTTACTGCCGGCAATGCGAACCAGACTCCTGCTCCGTTCGTACAGGGACCGGACAGCCCTTAGCAAAGAGCCCCGAACCCCATACTCCCGAAGCACCCCCCACAGAATACCACGGGGGACACGGTCGAATGCCTTCTCCAGATCCACAAAGCACATGTGGACTGGTTGGGCAAACTCCCATGAACCCTCGAGCACCCTATGAAGGGTATAGAGCTGGTCCAGTGTTCCGCGACCAGGACGAAAACCGCATTGTTCCTCCTGGATCCGAGGTTCGACTATCGGTCGAATTCTCCTCTCCAGTACCCTGGAGTAAACTTTCCCTGGGAGGCTGAGAAGTGTGATTCCCCTATAATTGGAGCACACTCTCCGGTCCCCTTTCTTAAAAAGAGGGACCACCACCCCAGTCTGCCACTCCAGAGGCACTGTCCCCGACCGCCACGCGATGTTGCAGAGGCGTGTCAACCAAGACAGCCCCACAACATCCAGAGACTTGAGATACTCAGGGCGGATCTCATCCACCCCCGGTGCCTTGCCACCGAGGAGCTTGCAAACCACCTCAGTGACTTCGGCTTGGGTAATGGACGAGTCCACCTCTGAGTCATCAGCCTCAGTCTCCTCAGTGGAAGACATGACGGTGGGATTGAGGAGATCCTCAAAGTATTCCTTCCACCGCCCGACAATGTCCCCAGTCGAGGTCAACAGCTCCCCACCCGCACTGTAAACAGTGTTGGCAGAGTACTGCTTCCCCCTCCTGAGGCGCCGGACGGTTTGCCAGAATTTCTTCGAGGCCGACCGATAGTCCTTCTCCATGGCCTCCCCGAACTCCTCCCAGTTCCGAGTTTTTGCCTCCGCAACTGCCCGAGCTGCAGCACGCCTGGCCTGCCGATACCCGTCGGCTGCCTCAGGAGTCCCGGAGGTCAACATGGCCCGATAGGACTCCTTCTTCAGCTTGACGGCATCCCTTACTTCCGGTGTCCACCACCGGGTTCGGGGATTGCCGCCACGACAGGCACCGGAGACCTTGCGGCCACAGCTCCGAACAGCTGCGTCCACAATGGAGGTAGAGAACATGGTCCACTCAGACTCAATGTCCCCCGCCTCCCTCGGAAGCTGGGAAAAGCTCTCCCGGAGGTGGGAGTTAAAGACCTCCCCAACAGAGTGCTCGGCCAGACGTTCCCAGCAGACCCTCACCATACGTTTGGGCCTGCCAGGTCTGTCCAGCTTCCTCCTCCGCCAGCGGATCCAACTCACCACCAGGTGGTGATCAGTTGACAACTCAGCCCCTCTCTTCACCCGAGTGTCCAAGACATAGGGTCGGAGATCAGATGACACGACTACAAAGTCGATCATCGACCTCCGACCTAAGGTGTCCTGGTGCCACGTGCACTTATGGACACCCCTATGCTCGAACATGGTGTTCGTTATGGACAAACTGTGACTAGCACAGAAGTCCAATAACAAAACACCACTCGGGTTCAGATCGGGGAGGCCGTTCCTCCCAACCACGCCCCTCCAGGTGTCACTGTCATCGCCCACGTGAGCATTGAAGTCCCCCAGTAGCACAATGGAGTCCCCAGTCTGAGCACCCCTCAGTACCTCTCCCAGGGACTCCAAGAAGGCCGGATACTCTATACTGCTATTTGGCCCGTAGGCACAAACAACAGCAAGAGCCCTCTCCCCAATCCGAAGGCGCAGAGAGGCGACCCTCTCGTTCACTGGGGTAAACTCCAACACATGGCGGCTGAGCTGGGGAGCTATAAGGAAGCCCACACCAGCCCGCCGCCGCTCACCATGGGCGACTCCAGAGAAGTGGAAAGTCCAGCCCCTCTCGAGGAGCTGGGTTCCAGAGCCCAAGCTGTGCGTGGAGGTGAGCCCGACTATCTCTAGCCGGTACCTCTCAACCTCCCGCACAAGCTCAGGCTCCTTCCCCCCCAGCGAAGTGACATTCCATGTCCCAACAGCCAGCCGCTGTGTCCGGGGGTCAGGTCGTCGAGGCCCCTGCCTTCGACTGCCACCCAATCCACACTGCACCAAACCCCTACTGCTACCTCTGTGGGTGGTGAACCCACAGGAGGTCGGGCCCACGTCGCCTCTTCGGGCTGAGCCCGGCCGGGCCCCATGGGCAAAGGCCCGACCACCAAGCGCTCGCATACGAGCCCCAACCCCGGGCCTGGCTCCAGGGTGGGGCCCCGGCTGCGTCCTACCGGGCGACGTCACGGTCCTGGATTTTTTCTCCATAGGGGTTTTTTGGTGAACTGCTCTTGGTCTGGCCTGTCACCTAGGACCTGTCTGCCTTGGGAAACCCTAACAGGGGCATAATGCCCCCGACAACATAGCTCCTAGGATCATTCAAGCACACAAACCCCTCCACCACAATAAGGTGGCAGTTCTAGGAGTAATAATTCTTGAAAAATAAAAAAAAAGATACTATTATTCCATATTTTGTTGCTTTTTTATTTTTGGGGGTTTTGTTTTTGAATAGAGTTTTTATTTCGTCCTTGGTTGGTTCAGCAACACACTCCATCATTATATTTTTCTCTACTCACGGTATAGGATCTGATATCCTAGTACTAGAGTAGACAATCAGAGCATGTGATTGCTCATATCCGGTGAATGTGGACAGAATAAAATGCATTATTATCAAACCCAGAGGTTAGATTGTATTTCTTTCTGCACAGCACCATCTCAACTCAGCATAGTGCTGCTGCTGATCCTAAACTCTATGCACTCGTCTCTGTAGATAAGGCCTAGTGATGGAGGATACGGCTTCACTCTTGAGGACCGTAACAGGGTTCCAATTATCAAGTCGGTGGAGAAAGGCTCTCATGCAGAGGTAAGTTTGTACACCCCTACTCTACTCATTCTTTGGGTTTTCTGTATTTTGACTATTTTCTACATTGTAGAACAATATACTGAAGACACCAAAACTATCAAATAACGTATGGAACACAGATGGACTTCCAGTATGGGGTAAACAAAAAGCATTAAAAAACAAAACAAAAAAAATGTTTGATATTTTAACATTCCTCAAAGTATCCGGCGTTTACTTTGATGACGCTTTGTACACTATTGGCATTATCTTAACCAGCTTCATGAGGTCGTCACCTGGAATGCTTTTCAATTAACAGCTGTGCTTCGTCAAAAGTTAATTAGTGGATGAGTTTCTTGCCTTCTTAATGCGTTTGACATCATCAAACAATAAATAATAAATCATACAAATACCGTAAATGTCCCTATTCTACACCACAACTGTAATAATCCATATTATGTCAAGAACTGCTCAACTAAGTAAAGAGAAACGACATCCATCATTACTTTAAGGTAGGGCTGCGTACCGGTACTGTGTACCGGTACTGTACCGTGAAAATCGATTCGGTACAGGTCCAAAATACCGGATCATGAAGTACCGGTAATGTACCGATATAAATTTACACCAATGCTTATTTTGTTACTGAAGATGCGTAAATCCTACCACAAAGACGAAAATTTAGCACTGGAAAAGACGTAAAATGCCGCGCTGAAACTTGAAATCGGAGCCATCTTTGATTTGAGATCCTCTCGCCACAGTCTCACGAGACATTGCGAGAGCTTGGCTGATCCAGCGTTCTGATTGGTCAAAAAGACTCAAAAGCAGGTCAGCCATTTTTCCTTTGCTGGCATTGGTGGCCTTTGTTGCTTTGTGTAATTTTGCCGCGTAAGTTAAAGGCCGCGGACTGCGCGTAGTCTGTAGTACTCTAGTGTAGTCACTTCTCGCTGTGAGACAACTTATGACTTTTTGTCCCAAGTTAACTATAGGGTGACTGAGAAGTGAGGTAGGAAACCTAGTTATGTTCGGTTTTCTTTGAATAAAGATACTGACAAGTTGTCAACAGTTTATTAATGTTTCTGTCATTATTGAAGAAGTTCAGAAGAACACATGTTAATTTGTCAAATTGTTCAGGTACAGGTACAGGTCCGGACCTGTACCTAAACCTCTGTACCAGTACCTGTACCTGTACCCGATGTTACGTTTAGGTACGCAGCCCTACTTTAAGGTATGAAGTGACTTTTAATTAATAAAAATAAAGAAAAAATACTGAATTCAAAGGTGTGTCCAAACTTTTGTCTGGTCCTATATTTCTCGATCCTTTCCTTTCGAGATGTTTCAGTATCCCATCCAGGACACCCTTCATTGTCGTTTGATGTCATCATTTTTAGCATCCTGCAAACATTGTTTGTTCACAAGAAATGATTTCAGACAAACAGCAGCTTCTTCTTCTTCTGTTGTTGACCACAAAATACCTAACTAGATAACTAAACCCTAAACCTAACCCTTTTGTAGCTAGTGAACGAAGAGCTAGCATGGTAGAGCTAGTACTTTCACTAATATAGCTGACTTGCAACCACGTGATCAAAATGTGCTACGTCATGAGCGTCCGCCATGATGGTGGATATACAAAGCAACTAGGATGGCAGCCGCTGAAAGCGTGTCTGTAAACAATGCTGAATTTTCTCAGTATTACTAAGATTTGAACGGTCGAGCGAAGATTCAACACAAAGAGAAGATAGATATGTATGGTTTTGATCCATATTACTTAAAAAAAAGTGGGTTTATTCTAAGGATAACATGCTTCTACCGACCATTGAATACCCATATCAGTTTGGAAATATTAAATTTATGGAAGTTTTGAAATAATATTACTTTATTTCAGTCAAAATTAGCTGACCTGGTATTAATTTCCCAGCTTCAACCGTGGTGTCTTAGAACTCCACAGGCGAGCTACCACATGGAGCTTCTGCAAATTTAGCTGTCTTCCTCCTCCTTTGAGCTTGTTGGTGTCGTTCAGCTGCTGAAGAATCAAGTCCGACCTTGGATGAAACATAACCCATTTTCTGAATGGGCGCCCAGTCTGGATTGTTTCTATTGTATAATTTTGCTGGCGCTCCTAGAAGCGAAATAGTAATACACGTGTTAAAATTATAACAACGACCGAGTGAACCACGACAAGAGAACGCTCATTTTATAGCAAAATTCGAGCAACACGAAATAAAATTCTTCCGTGATATTATTGAGAAAGCTTTTGAATCTGACCTGAGATAAAATTATTACTGCAAACATGAACTGTTTTGGTTTTAGTCTTTGTTAGATCAGCCCTGCCAATGTTGTTCAGCCGTGCTCGTCTCCTCTCCGTACTAAGCCTCAGAGTTTCCTCGCCCTCTTTCCGAATCACAGACGGAATTCTAAACAATCGGAATGTGCCCCGGTCACAAGGACTGTTGTGACCACAACCATATACAGCACAAAGATATGGCAGAGCTAAAAGAACGCTTAAAGCAGTGGAAAAACAAAGAGAGTTGTGCACGCGTGAATATGTTTTGTATGGAATATCACTTGACCACGCATTTGTATCTACACCAACATGGCCGACATCCAGGCTTCTATTTTGCTTTGATGTCACTTGTAAGTCAAGGATAGCTCGATAATTCAACCTGTTCTCAGGACAAAGGTGTATACGAGTACTTCCGTACTAGGTCGGCTTCAGCTGGGCCCAATGTCATGATCCATATCTGGGTCACAGCGCCTCCAATTCTGATGAATGGCTCCAATGCTGATGAATAGGCAGTTTAGAGTAGCCAGTTGACCTAAATCTGCATGTCTTTGGACTGTGGGAGGAAACCCACACAGGCATGAGGAAAACATGCAAACTCCACACAGAAAGGCTCCATTCAGCCATGAGGCTCGAACCTAGGACCTTCTTGCTGTGAGGCAACAGTGCTAACCACTGCACCACCGTGTCACCAAATGTGTATAAATATTAATAAATGAGGTGCAGCAAGACATAAGAAAACATACAAATATCATCCCTGCTTTTAAGGTGCCTCTAAACCTTTGTAACTTAGTTTATGGATTAATCGAGTCATGCAGATTGTTGTTAACAATTGTGTGATGATGTTGGTTGTCTTTCTGCTATCTATGAACACAAATACGACTCTTAGCTACAAGATAAAAATATCACAAAGATTTTATTTAAATGTCTTGTTTGTTTTCTTGCAGAAGACTGATCTGTCATGTTTGTTATTAGCTTGAGGTTGTATTTGAAATGAACCAACATGGTCTTGGGGTTTAGTATGAAACTGAACAAAATCCAATCACATCACTGTCAATCGTTTTAAATGAGATCATGCTGAATTAGCTTGCTAATCTTATACCTCACAGTTTACGTAGCTAGCCTACAAGGTAAAAGACCTACACTGAGAGCTAGGGCGTAATTTTGGGTAGGGACGCTAGGGACGTGTCCCTACCAATATTCAGCTGCTACTGTGTAATCACGATCAATAAAACCGATGTCCTAACCTGAGCAATGATTATATGGCACACAAAGGGTTAAATGTATGACACTGCTAATAATCCCCCCTCTAACGTAGATATCATTCTCTGATTAGCTACCTGTTTCTCGCTAACTTACATGGTTGGCTATCCCAGCTGTCACGCCATCTGCTGTAAAAGCAGCACACTTCCCACAGCAGCCGTGACTATCCGCCCATCAACCCCCCGTATCTCACACGTACACACCTGACCTACCCCATGCACCCCCCACTCTCCGTCAGCCTACAAATTGAGCTGGACTTCGATGTCTATGCATGCTTGCCCTACGACTCGCATGCTGACTTGAGTATCATGGATGACGGCCGCCCTCCCAAGAAACGAGACATTCGTTCATTCTTCTTCAAAGTCAAGAACGTAAGTGCAGGGTTTCCGTCGAGCTTTAAAAACTCAACAAAATCCTTTTGATGTATGGAAACCCTTCATAAAAGTATTGCTGCGGCTCCTTAGGCAGGTTTAGCAACGTGACAGGACACATCAGAGCTAGGCTACTGCATAACTGCAGAGAAAAGGAATGCTGGAGCAATGTAACTTGGTGTTAGATAATATCCTCGATGAATGAATGTTAAATTTATAGACCTAATGGTTTTACAGAATGTAAGTAGTCAGATGTAGGCTACTGCATGGCCATGCAGATGTGCGACTTGCATTTGGCTAGGCTAGATACAACAAATCCATGGTCCTTTACTGCCACCTACAGACGAATATTGGTAACTGCAGCATGAACATAAAAGAAGTCACAAGCACATCTGCAGTGAAAATCATAACACACGTTACGAACACAGAAACAGGCAACAAAAAGACATAATATGAAAAATGGAGGGGCAACAAAAAGACAAAAAATGGGGGGTATACTACAAATGCAATACTAATGTAATCATAATCATGCTATAATAGGCAATCACTAAATTATATATCCAAATATCATTTTAACTAAATTTGAGCTTAATTACAGAATAGAAAATGCCGCCAGTAGCACCTATTTATGAGTGTCTCAATAAGGCAGTCAGTGAATTTTGAGACCCCCCCCAATGTCAAACAATACAGATATTGAATTTAAAAAACCTCAATATTTAATGCTAAAAATGCTTAAAGTTTTTAATTTTTATTTTCATGTATTTCTGTGGAAGAGACAGAACGACTGCTTAAACACAAATTAGGAATTGTGTGGTGTAAAAGCAATAAATCATCAGATTCTAGCAATGTTGGGTTAGGTGCCTTGCTCAAGGGCACTTCAGCCATGGATGGAGATGTAGGGAGAGGTAAGGGTGGGATTTGAACCTGCAACCCTGGGATCCAAAGACCAATCAACTCCCTAACCATTAGGCCACAGCTGCCCTCATCAACCTATAAGATCTGCATGACATGAAATTATGATTGCTAATGGAAAAAAAAACACCTTTTGGAAGCTCTGCCTTGGATCGCTTTTGTGTCCCCACCAATGTCAAAATCAAAGTTACTCCCTTGACTGAGAGTAATAGCCTTCGTGCAATGCTTCCTTCAATTTTGGCGAAGGCTCAGGTGGCCTAAAGATAAAAATGTTGTCTAGTTTGGGTACGTAATCACGGATTTGAATGCAGAACATGTGTGTTGCAGTTTTTTTTTAAATGCAATTGTAATCAGATGACCAGATTTATAGAGTGTTAGGATAAATATTTGATAAATCAAAATTGTGATCGTATGACATCCATTGTGAGATGCTGAACTGAGTTTGATTATCCATAACCGCTTATCCTGTGCAGAGTCGCAGGCAAGCTGGAGCCTATCCCAGCTGACTATGTGCGAGAGGCGGGGTACACCCTGGACAAGTCACCAGATCATTGCAGGGCTGACACATAGAGGCCAAGTTTACATTAGACCGTATCTGTCTCGTTTTCTTCGCGGATGCACTGTCCGTTTACATTAAAATGCCTGGAAACGCCGGGAAACGGGAATCCGCCAGGGTCCACGTATTCAATCCAGATCGTGCCTGGTCCGGTGCTGTGTAAACATTGAGAATACGCGGATACGCTGTGCTGAGCTCTAGCTGACGTCGACATTGGACAACGTCACTGTGACATCCACCTTCCTGATTCGCTGGCGTTGGGATCACACACACAGCGGCTCAGTCCCGAATCACTGCTCGTGCGCTTCACTCGCGCGCTCTGTGAGCTGCGCAGGGCCGGAGTGCGCACCCTCCAGAGGGCACTCGCTGTTCAGGGCGGAGTGATTTGGAGCGCAGGAGGAAGCGCTGAGCTGCACTGAGGTTTATTTACACATTTCAACCTCCTTCAGGCGCTTAAACTCAGTGAGAACATGAACATCACAGCCAGGTGTGTTTATCTGCTGGAGAAGGTGTTCGCTTGCCATCCTTCCACTTGCAAGTGGTGAGTGACTTGCGCATGCCCGATATGCACTGGGATCATGTGACGTGCCGTCTAATTAGTCATGTGATTAGCGTATCCGTGTATTGGCGTTGCTGTGTGCACGCGAATCGTGTATTGGCGTTGCTGTGTGCACGCGAATCGTTTTAAAAATGTTAATCTGATGATCCGCAATAATGTAAACAGGGCCAGAGATAAACAACCATTCACACCTAGGGTCAATTTAGAGCCACCAATTAGCCTAACCTGCATGTCTTTGGAGGAAACCCACACAGACATGGGGAGAACATGCAAACTCCACACAGAAAGGCCCCCGTCAGCCACTGGGCTCAAACCCAGAACCCTCTTACTGTGAAGCAACAGCACTAACCACTACACCACCGTACCACCAAGTTTGAGATGCAACTGTTCAAATTTTAATTCATGAGAAATTCCTTCGATCAGATCCCCAATGCTGTGATCGCAAGGATCGTCGTTTTACAGATTGAATTCTCTCTGTGTTAGAAAGAGGTTTCAGGTTTAATTCTTGTGGCGAGTCAGAAATAGAAAGCTTTATAAGCTCCGAGGCAATTTCTCTTTTTAGTGTTTCTGAATCTTGGCTCTGTTAAATAAGACTCTACTATCTGAGGCTGTGGAAACTTGATCCGTCTTAATGGGGGATGGTATGATGATGCTGTCCAGAGCTGAAGTGATGCTGTGTGTGTGTGTGTGTGTGTGTGTGTGTGTGAGAGAGAGAGAGAATGTGGAGTTGCAGTTCACGATTCCAATATGGTGTTGTTAAATCAGGCAATATGCTTCAGCTCTGCACTCGCATAGATAAAGGACCATCTCGTAAAAACCACTCTGCATTTGACTCACACGCAATATGATGCATGAGCTCTAGACAGGAAAAGGAGAGAGAACAAGGGAAGGGAAAGGCCAGCTTTTCATTTTATAGAATGCTGAATCGACATAGAAGGGAAGCGTTCAGCTCGCTTGCGGTTTCTCAGGAAAACGGAGTGACATACAGTGGGGGAGAGATGGAGATATGGACAGTAAGACAAGCGACGTGTGGGTGTTTCATTCACTGAAATCGCTGAGCTCCACTAAGAGCCAAGCACAGGAAGTGGCGTATTGCAATGAAAGATTTAGTGCTATATCTGTAGTTTGGGGGTTGTGTAAAAATCATAGCAGATATTTGCTTAGACCAGAGGAAGAGGCTTTACATAGCAGATTTTGTAAATCTGTTGTAAATCAAACTGATATTGACTTAAAATGAACTAGCAGGATATATCGCAGAGCCCAGAAAGGTTTAAAGGGCATGGCGGGTCAGGTTACAGGATATTAGTGTAAAGGATGGATAATGAATGCATGCAGTGGCTCATTAGGGATTAGATTAGATTAGATTAGATTAGATTAGATTAGATTAGATTAGATTAGATTAGATTAGATTAGATTAGATTAGATTAGATTAGATTAGATTAGATTAGATTAGATTAGAATTTCAGGATCTGGGGTGGGTTTCAAGCCAGGTTGAGAAATATGGCTAATAAGTTTAACCATTTTATCATCAGGATATGACCAAACGTGAGAGAACTGACGTAATAAATCAGAAATGAGAGAATAAATAGAAAGTAAAGCACAAATAATTTCCTCAGCATATCTAAAATGCATCAGTGTGTGCCGAAGTTTACTTTTTCCATTATTTATTTATTTATTTTATTTCTTTGTGCAGATGGCGGGGATGGAGGTGGGGAAGAAGATCTTTGCTATCAACGGAGACCTGGTTTTCTTGAGGCCGTTCCATGAAGTGGAAGCATTTCTCAAGCAGTGTTTCAGCAGTAAGGGTCCTCTTCACGTGCTGGTCAGCACCAAACCTCGAGAGTACGTAAAAAGCAAAGTCTGTCCAGGTCAAAACAGTTCACCAATTATTCAGCACTGCAGTGAAGAGCCGACTTATTAACTGTTGAAATATCCACACTGTTCTTCATGTGACTAGAAATTAGTGTAGTGAGAGTTCAGTTGTGGGTGTTTTTTTTTTTTTATTTGTAGTATTTGAATTTAGAGTTCATTAGATCTCTGATTGCTAATCA